>NC_056735.1:1348956761-1349001761 GCF_019279795.1 Protopterus annectens | reverse complement strand
TGTGCATTATGAAGATGTTGAGGCTTGAGTGTTCGTTTAAATAGTTTATTGTGTACAAACACATCAGGATGGATGGCAGGAATACTGAACTTAAACAATCTAAGTGACTGACTACATACCTGCATGCTCACACTCTGGCGGCTCACTCAAAATGGCACTCTTACCTGCATGTGCTCAGGATTTATAATTTGCTTAAACGAGTGTTCGATGGATTAAGTTTTGATAAATAAAGTTCAACGAAGAGGTATTCGATAAGTAATTCATTCAACAAAGTGATAGGGACCCGGCTGAACAGGCTGTTGCTTCAGTAGGAGAATATGTCATTCACTGAGATGATGTAGGAAGCTTAGCATTGGACAGTAGTGATGGATGACTGGATGGTGGAAGTACCACGATTGCCTGACTCCCCATAATCGTGGGAGTAAATGGGCATGATTCATAACAGTGAGCAGAACAACAACAGGCAGTGGAAGTGAGGAAAAGATTTTTTTTTTAATCTTCAGAGATCATGTAATTCATGCACCTCACCTCCACTACTGGTTCATGATGTGGTATCGCTTCACTGTACTTGGTGGATTTGCTTGACCCCACAGTTCTCAGTTGTTGCTTGCCATTCACTCATTTTGATTCCTTGGCAGTGTGTTTTGTAGGAAAGTCCCAACATTTGTTGCTTGCCATTCACTCATTTTGATTCCTTGGTAGTGTGTTTTGTGGGAAAGTCCCAACATTTGATGCTGACAAAATGTAAACTTTCTGGTCATCACATCACCAGCCATAATCTGCATAGGTGCTGTGTCTGCTTTCTGGTAAAGGAGCATGGTACTGTGAGTTGCTTGAAGTGCCATTTCTTAATCATGGATACTTACCGCAGATGAAAGGAAAAGTTTAATACCTCCCTTTTTGCCAACAGGGTGAATATGATAGAGTCTAGGGGTCAGCAGGAGGATCCAGCATATGATCCTAGGCAGAAGCCAGACAGAATGTCGAAGACAAGGAACAGGAGACCAGATGTAGTCCAAACCTCAGCCCATTACAAAGTTCACAAATACAGTAACCTCTGGACTCTTGAAGACAGTGAGCACCCCCCCCCCCCTCCAGATAGATAGTAAAGGTTTGAGGTCCCTCTTGTCAGCTTTTGGCTGTGAGGACATTTGTAGTAGCATTTTCCTGGCAGCCATTGTTGAAAGTGAGATCTGGGAGGTGAGCACAACCAGAACTGTGCTGTAGCACATGGTGGCTTGGTCATTTCATTTTATACAGAGCCTTTAATCCTTAGGGTATGTATTTGAGGTCAGACGTGAAGCCTAGATAGAATTCCACTCATATTGCATCCTCCCCAGTTTCAAAAGTTCAGCACAATATTTGAACAGATTCTTGAAGGCTTTCCTCTGCCCACTAGGTCTTTTATCTTGCCTTCTGCAAAAGATCTGCATAATTTATATACATCTACTGGAGTTTGACTGAACAGATGAGGTTGCACATGCTGAAGGGATACCAGTGGATGTCACTTCAGGGTCCCATGCAGACCTTTCACTTGCTAACACCATCTTTGTTTTCTGTCCTTGTATGGATTAGTTGCCAACATGAGTCCATGGCTGATGCTTCCTATTCTTTTGACCATACAACAGGTGGGCATGTTAGCTCCACAGGGAGCTAATGGCATGTTTTTGCCTCACCTCTGAATTCATCAGGTCAGTAACAGTCTTAAAGGGATCGAGGTTCTTGTGTCTGTGGCAGGCAGGGGTAATGGCTATGCTTCTGCTTCTGTTACCTCTCCATATTGGCCTTTCCTTTGGGAAAATTCTTCTGATCATGAATGTCCTGTATAGACTGGCAAGTGGTCCCTTCTCCTTCTCACCAAAATGAGGAATAAAAGTTTTGGGCCATTCCACTGGTGTGGACTGTCCTTGGAAACACAGTTTTTGTCTAAGCTCTCAATGAAGTAGCATTTTACTCCATACAGACGCCCTAAAGACAGATTTCAGTGTCATGCCCTCAGTCTAGCATATGGCACACAGAGACCCAAGCACCTTGTCACAATTGCTGTGGACAAGAAGCCCAAAGCTTTGGGCTAGTCTTACAAGAGGTAAAGGTAAAAATGTCAAATGCATGGAAATTCTCAAATGTCAGATTGCTTTACTGATTGTCTCATTTGCCCCATTTCTAGTTGTTTGTTACAAAGTAGATACTGGAGACACTGGCAGAGCACCTTGATTTTGTGGTCTGAGTATCTGAAGTAGGTCATAGAATGGCTTATTCAGTAGGGTTTCATATTGCTTGTGGAAACATCATCCATATTTTATGTAGTGCCAAGGCAGCAGCAGGTGCATATCTGTACCAGATCCAGATGATGTGGTTTACACTGTCTTTTTGGGAAGAACTCTGCCTAGCTATTCCGGATGCCTATTTCTGGGTAAAGTGCTGGGAGGGGAGTCCTGTGTGAAGCCTTCTGAAATTATTCATGCACTCCAGGTAATGAGAAAGACCTTTTCCACAGTATAAGGTGACAGTGATACTATACTAGCTTCATTTTAATCAACTGAGCCAGCTCATACCTAAAAGAGAACCAGACCTCCTTACAGGCAGATTATACCACTGAAGCATTTGACATTTTTATGGGTGTAGCAGCCCATGCAAAGATTCTCAAAACCAGACTATACAAAACAGACTATAGTAGTCCTGACTTCCAGAAGTAAAGCCTGTAGGAGATCTGTGAGTCTGCCCCTTTTTAGTGGTCATCACAAGGGATAAATGGGTCTTGGACATTGATAAAACAGAACAGATGTTCTTCATGTTTCACTGTTGCAGTCATCACATTTGGGTTATCTGCCTGCAGGTAGCCCTCAGTCGGCCTGAATACCAGAGTCTTGGGATTTCTGCGCTGGATGCTGTCACTTCTTCCATGATGTCAGGTTGTCAGGAGTATAAAACATGCAGCCAACGCCATTACATCAGCTTTTCTTGCCGTGCAGTGTCCGAAGCAGAAGCAGTTCGCAAGTGCCAGTAGGCTGCTTCCTGAAATTTTCGAATTTTGAGTTTTAGACCTGAAGTCTTCTAAAAGATAAGTACCCCATTGGGGATCTTTTTTCTCGCTCTAACCAATGTCAGAAAAAGTTAATAATTGCCTTGCCTGTGGAAAGCAAATACCTCTCAGAGATTTTCATTCTTACTGCGTCACCTGTTTAGGCCCAGACCATGACGTTCCTCGCTGTCAGTTTTGTGCCTTTTTCGACGCCCGTAATATTTGTCAGCGGGCTATTTTTGTCTCTAAATTCTTTCACTCTCGTTCTCTGTATTCCAAAATGGCTTCGATAAGCCATCCGACTAACGATCTTCCAAAAAAAGTAAGTATAAAGACAGAAACAGACCGCATAGGTCCAAAACTGCCGACGATGCTTCCGTTAAGCTAGTTGCCAGTCCACCGGTAGTCAGTGTGGTGCTTTTGCAGCCCTTGATAACCGCTTCCAACAGATTTGCGGGCCTCTACTGAGACCCATTCGGAGTCCGGTATGCCTCGAGATGCTTCTTCAACTATGGAACCTGTGGATGTCTCTACCTTGGATGAGTCCGGAGCCGCTGTGCAGGCACCGGCTTCTGAGGGTGTATTCAGACCTTCCGATTTTCATATTAAACTGACAAATTTGTTTCAGACCAAAAATACAGAATTTCTCAGGCCCAGAGTTCGCATTACACCTAGGAAACCAACGACCAAAGCACATTTTCGGTCCCACGTGCATCAGAAACACATGCTCAGAATGGCTGAAGATCTTATTACTTTAATTAGGGGAAGCCAGCCTTCCTCCTCAAAAAGACCAATAACTGATTTTCCTTCTGATTCTTCAGGTCATGAGTCTGTTGACTCTGATCCTTCTGATCACCAGGACATTCCCTTATCTACCTAAGAGGATTCTGATGCAGAGGATTCCATTCCCTCTGCTTCCCCACCAGAAGATTTTTCTTTTGGTGAAACCCTGCATACCCTTAGGGAGCATTTCCGCTGGGAGTGCCAGGACTACCCATAGTCCAAAAAGAGACTCGGGGAATTTTTTAAACTTGACTCAGCACAGGCCTCTAGCTATCCCTCCTGTTCTGTAAATTATAGATGATGTATTCTTGGAATCCAGCCTTACCCGTGATACTTTGCCTCCAGCTCCCAGGAAACCTGACAGGTACTACAAAGTACCTGACTCCCACAAATTTCTCTTTAAGAATCCTACTGCAAATCCAGAGACCATTTCCTAGGGACCTAAAGGCATTAAGACTACAACAGCCAAAAACCCTAACCCTTCAGACAGAGACTCTAGGGCTTTAGACAGATGGGGTAAGAAGGTATACACCTCTGCTACTCTTGCCATCAGGGCTTTAAATTGCCAGTTGCATATGTTAAAGTATCAGCAACATATTATGGAGCTAATTAAACAGAAAATGATGTTGATTCCTGATTGTGCAGAACATAAAGATTTACAAGAGTTAATGCATTCTGCTAACCAAGTTGGAAAACATACTTTGCAATGTGGTTTTGATGGCTTAGAAGCATCTTGCAGGGGTGCTGTCACTGGGTCTGTTCTTAGAAGGCATGCTTGGCTTAAGGAACACATCTTGCCAAACCATGTCAAAGCAAAATTGCTAGATGCCCCATTACACCAAGAACGTCTGTTTGGCAGTATAGCAGACAAAGTCCTCAAAAAGATGGAGGAAAAAACTAAATCTATGCAAACTGTTAACGATTTCCTACAGGTACAGCCACCTAGATTCAGTAGGCATTGGCCTTCTAAAAACTGGTCCTTTCCAGTCCCTTGAGGACCTTCTCAGTCCAAACTCAGGGGCAGCAGACCACCAAGGTTACAGTCTCAGGGTATGCACAGATCTAAGCTATGGAGTGCTCTCACCTCCAAAACAGGGAGTAGTAAGCTACCAGCCTATGGTAAAATCTCGCAATGACTTATCCCTAACTCTTCCAAGCCTTGCCCAAGTACTTGCATCCTTTGGAGGAAAACTTGCCTTGCTTGCAAAAAACTGGGAGTACATCATCCAGGACAGATGGGTCTTGAACATTGTATCCCAGGGATACAGATTCTACTTCCACTCACTGCTAACCCCAAGCAGATGGCCAGACCTCCCCCCAAACCAGTGGGCAGAGGCCCAAAAGCAAGTACTTTCTCTTCTCAGTATCAAGGCTATTCAGCCTGTCCCAGCAGAGCAAAGTGGATAAGGTTTTTACTCCAGACTGTTTCTGGTACCCAGAAAAGAAAACTATTGGCGCCCTATCCTGGATCTGTCTATTCTCAACACCTTCCTGGTGGTTCCAAGATTCAAAATGCTTACTCTCCAACAGCTGCTTCCTATGCTAGCCAATGACTCATGGCTAGCCACCCTAGACTTAAAAGAAGCCTATCTGCACATCCCCATAAAGGAATCTTGCAGAAAATATCTACATTTCAGAGCAGGCTCTATGCACTATCAGTTCTCTGCACTTCCCTTTGGCTTATCTACTGCACCCAGGTTATTCACAAAATGCCTAGCTCCAGCCATTGCATGTTGCAGGCAGGATAAAATTCAAATTTACCCATACTTGGACGATTGCCTGATTCAGGCGGACAGTCAGAAATTGCTACTCCAGCACCTGACATTTGTAAAGGGACTTCTAACTTCACTGGGGTACACCATCAATGAAAATAAATCACATCTGGTACTCAGCCAACAGATTGTATTCCTGGGAGCAAGCTTGAACACAACTTCCCAGATGGCATTCCTCACTCCAGAAAAACAAATGTATTTGACAAACTACTGCAATCTACTGGCCTCCAAAACCCAGCTATCTGCAAGAAAAATACTGCAAGCGCTAGGGTTCATGGCCTTTTGCATTCTACTAATTCCATAAAATGTCAGTGGTACTTAAAAAGTATCTGGAGTTAGCATTCTCAGGACCTGGAAACAATGATTCCTATCATTCCTTGCCTAAAGGCAGAGTTCCTTTGGTGGGCAGAGGCCTGCTACTATAACAAAGGACTCCCTTTCACTCAACCCCCTGCTGCCCAATCCCAAACAACAGACGCATCAGACTATGTGTGGGGGGCTCACATGGCAGGACAATGCATTCAAGGCAAATGGAGCCCAAAGCAAATGCACCTGCATATCAGTCAAAAAGAAATGTTAGCTGTGCAGAATGCTCTGACAGCCTTCAAATGACTTATTCTTCCAGGGCAACTATTGATAAAGACAGACAACACCACAGTTATGTGCTACATAAACAAGCAGGGGGGAACCCATTCCTACCCACTCTGCAGGTTAGCCATGGCTCTGTGGAACACAGCCTTGAGCAATCAAGTACACCTGCAAACTCAATTCCTGCCAGGCAAACTAAATTCACTGGCAGACGACTTAAGCAGAAATCTAATGGACCCACACGAGTGGAAACTGGAACGCAAATCATTCAAGCTTCTGATCCACAGGTGGGGGGCACCAGAGGTGGACCTCTTTGCTTCCCCTCAGAACTATCAATTGAGCAAGTATTGCACCGGAACTCCCCACAGCCAAGCATGGAAAGTGGATGCCCTGTCCTTAACATGGGAAAATCTCACAATCTATGCCATTCCCCCTCTGCCCCTCCCCTCGAACGTTCTACTAAAGATCAAACAAAACAAACCAAGGACAATCCTGATTGCACCAGACTGGACATGCCAGCACTGGTACCCACTTTTGCGCAGTCTGACAGTACTGCCACCATGGCACCTGCCTCAGATCCCCTCCCTGCTGTCCCACCAGGGGGCCAGATTTTGCATCCTCAGCTACAAACCCTGAACTTAGCAGCCTGGCTCATCCCCTGAACTCAGCACTAGCTACCCTCAGTAAACAGGAGCTGGATGTCACCCTTGAGGCAAGGAGGCCTAGTACTGGAAAATCCTATTTAGAAAAGTGGAAAATATACTGTTCTTAGAGTCAGTCTCAGGGAATGGACACAACTGTGCCCAGCTTACCTAATGTACTAGATTACTTAACAGAAATGCTTCACAAAGGCCTATCCTTCTCTTCAATTAAGATTCATGCCTCTGCCATCTCAGCTCATTATAATACTGAGCCACCCATCTTCTCTCATCCTCTGGTCAAACAGTTCCTGAGAGGAGCCAAAAATTTAAGGACCCCCCCCCCCCCAGGAGAGCTCCCACTCCAGCCTGGGACCTTAACTTTGTATTGGAAAAACTCACGCTTCCACACTTTGTACCTGCTGCTTCAGCAGAGTTAAAATTCCTCTCCTGGAAAACAGCTTTACTTCTGCCCATCACTTCAGCAAGAAGAGTGTCTGAATTGCAGGCCCTTATGGCCATGGAACCCTTCATTATCTTCCATGCGGACAGGGTTTCCCTCAGGACTAACCCATCATTTATGCCCAAGGTGGTATCTAGTGTGGCTTTAAACCAATCCCTTCATTTGCCAACTTTTTCCCTAATCCTCAGAATAAAGGGGAAAGGATCCTGCACTCCCTGGACGTGCACAGGCAGCTTAGGTTCTAACTGGATAGGACTAAACCTTTTCAAAAAATCTGACTAGCTGCTAGTCAGCTTTGCTACAGGGGCAGAGGGCAAGGCTATTTCAAAGCAAACCATTTTTAAATGGATAGAACACTGCATCCATTTCTGCTACAACACCATGGGAAACCTACCCCACAGGGTATCAGAACACATTCCACTAGGGCTACATCAACCTCTACAGCATTTCTCAGGGGAGTCCCTACCAGGGACATCCTGGAAGCTGCAACCTGGAGCTCTGTACACACCTTCACCAAGCATTACCACTTACCTATCTTTTCTAAATCCAGAGCTGGATTTGCCACAACAGTCTTACATGGCCTGCTTGCCAGCTCTAATGCTTCTTGACTGTCTCTACCCATCCTCAGCTTTGGGAATCAACCCAAATGTGATGACTATAACAGTGAAACACGAAGAACATTGTACAGTTGTGTGCACTTACCATAAATGTAGATGTTCAAGTGTATTCACTGTTGCAGTTCTGGTTACCCTCCCTCCAGCCCCCTGACTTCTCTATACTTCTACCTATTCTTTTTTGTTTGGCCATATCTTATAACATTGGTATTTACTTTCTACTGGGGGTGTTCCACACCATGTAATTGCTTCCTATTGTGAGAGCTCCTGACGTCTGGGGCAAGAAAAACTGATGTAATGGCGTTGGCTGCATGTTTTATACCCCTGACGACCTGACATCATGGAAGAAGCGACAGCATCTGACGCAGAAATCCCAAGACTCTGGTATTCAGGCCAACTGAGAGCTATCTGCAGGCAGATAACCCAAATGTGATGACTGCAACAGTGAATACACTCGAACATCTACATTTATGGTAAGTGTACACAACTGCACTTTCTTACAGGTGGCCTGGTGTATCTCATCAAGGGCGTCTATGAGGGACCAGTTGAAGCCTGAAGCATGTAATGAGCTTGTTCCAGCCTTGGAAGGAGGAAGAAGCTTTTGTCCCACTTCTACCTCATTTAGAAGTCTAAGGGTTTGACCTGTCTTGTACATTAGCAGCTTATATACATTTGGTGCACCAAGATGGATGTGTATTTAGGGCATGATGCCTCTGCTACCTTAAGGGGAAGGGGCAGATGGTGTTGCTGCACACTAATGCCCACTAACAAACTTGCATTTGGGAACCAGAGAGGAATTTTCTCTGTTGCTGTAGGTCACCATCACTTCGGTATAGATCCCTGTCCTTTTGTTTATTCTCTGACTCACTGGTCTTTAAGCAGACTTGGCAGTGTTGCTGAAGGTTTAACTGGATAAAGGATCTCCTTGTATTACCTTGACTGAATGACTGGCTTATGATGACCGTTTGAAGAGACTTCTTTCTGAATGCCACATATTGGGTCCTTCAGTCCCATAAACTGAAAACGTTAATGCTGTTACCACTGCAAAGGAATGTCTTCATTAGAAAGATCTTAACTCACATTTGTGCATTGATACTGCCTTAATGTAAAGGGCCCAACTTGCAATGCTTTTGGCATCTTGAATGAGGATGCAGAAGTTAGTGGAGGCTCACCCACTGTTGCTGCTTCTTGTAGTAATTGCATCCACAATCGTTAACAATCCCACAAGCCAGACTTCACATTTTGGTGCTACACTGGATTATGGGATGTCAGTGCTTACAAAGTCACAGTTCTTTTCATTGATATTGTGAAGGTGACTGAAGGACTGTTCTTTACTAAAGAGTTCTGAAGTCGTGTACTATTCCAGCACATTTTTTGTCCAAGTTTTTTTCACAAATTCTTATTACAAATGCTTTTCTGGTGAGATTTTGAGCCTTCTGGGTAAAGTTGTGGTTCATGGCAAATGATGTTCTCAAGACATGCCAGAGTTAACAGCTGACCCAGTTGGTCTTCAGACCTTGGAGACTAATTTGTAGTCAAAACACATTTCAGATAAGATCATGTAACATGCCAAGGTAAAGAAGGTGTAGCAGGGCCCTCTGTGACACTTTCCAGCTAGATTTTCCCTTTGTGGGAGATGCGAGCATAGTAACAGATTTAAGTCACAGCTCAAGTTCTTTTCCTAGAGCAGAGGGTCAAGGATCATGGGAACAGTGGGTTTTCCAGCACTACTGCACCCTAGAAGTCATTCTGTATTCCACAAGGGGAATATAGTTCTCCTTGGACTCTGCTGTCTGCAGCAGAGCAGAGGAGATTAGCAGTGGATGCATGGAAAGGAATTCTTATATATGTTTTGTCTAATTTCCTTTAATCTCATGCTTTTATGTTGGGTTTTGTGAAGATCTGCCAAGGGCTGTGGTTTCAGGAGCTCAGATCCCTGATAGTGCCAGAGAACATTGTAGGTGATTGATGTTCTGACCAGCTGTAGGAACACATATATATATGTAGCTCAGTATCTCATTTTTGTTTTTTTGTTTTTTTAATTATTTATTTATTTTGAAATAGCAGGAAAGATGATTGGGCAGGTTAATAGCATCAGGGATGTGGGAAGTGTTGTTGAGAAGGAAATTGTAAATGAGGAAGTCAAAACTAGAATCAGAGTTGCTGCAGCCATTTGGCATAAAATCTCAAGGTATGCAAAACAGTGGTGCCACCAGTGCTTCTGTCAGGCATGGAATCCTAGATGGTGAGGGCTGGGCAACTGAGGAAGCTGATGGTGATGCAGATGAAGTGATTCAGATGAGTAGTGGGATGCACTGCACTACGTGGGACATTTGAATAACTGAGAACATTAGAACAGAAGCCAGGGTAGCCTCAATTGCAGAGAACATCAAGGAATACATACTACAGTGGTGTGGTCACATGCAGGAAAACAGAAAAAAATGGTAAATAGATTTGTGTGAAAGAGAGAGATGAAGGCCAGAGGAGAAGAGGCTGTCCACCCAACATATGGATGGATGGATTGCTTGAGGGAAGACCTGCAACAGACAGGTATGACTTTAAATGAAAGTCGGAGCGTGGTTGTGAATTGAGAGATGTGGCAACAGTTGATGCAAAACTTTGACTGGATGTAGAAATGGGAAGAAGGGAGGTAATGACAATTCTACTGGCTCTTCCAACAGGCAGATATAGTTTGTCAGCTGGAAACTCTTCTCTTTCTGGCTGAAGAAGTTTCATCTTTTCCTTCATTCACTAGACATGTAGATTTGTCTGACCTACTTTTTGACACCTGTTTAATTTAGACCGCCATTATTTCATGACCGTTGTGCGTGTTTAAACTGCATCAGTGCATCATGTTTTGGTGGATGAGAGAACTCTAGCTGTAGCTGATTACAGATTTGTCAGGCATTTAGACGAGTGTTGGATGTTCAACCAAGTGCTTATCAGCTGATGTCTGAATCAGAAAATCAGACACTTAGGAGGTCACTTTGAGTGAATTTAGTCTCCCCTTCTGGTGTACCAGAGCTGGGTGCAGAAGCCACAGTGATCCCCTAGAAGCTCTACCTGAAAATTTGTTAAATGGTCTTAAGAATAAATAAATACCAAACCACCTGACATAATGTTTAAGGTCTTTGCCTCTTATACACAAAATATGATGTTCATTTCTGACCTACAGTGAATGCCTGTATACAGGTCTCTTTGAGGTTCCTCCTACTGCCCAAAAACAAAATGTGATGAGTTTTTCCACCTCGGACTCTCAAAGAATGAAGCTGTGGACCAGGTTAACAGCTTCAAGTATCTGGAAGTGGTGGTTTGAGGAGAAGGGATGTCTGAATGAGGAGGTCAAAGCTAGACTCTGAGGAACTGCAGCCACCTGGCACAGTCTGTCATGAGTAGTGCATGACAGAAGAATATTAAGCTGAAAAGTAAGGTGTACAAAACAGTGGTGTGACCACTACTGCTGTATTGTACAGAAACCTGGACAGTAAAGGCAGAGCAGCCGAGAAAGGTAGAGATGATGTACCTAAGTTGCTTGGTAGGATGCAGACTGTGGGACAGACGAAGAAATGACATCAGAGCAGGGGCCAAAGTAGCTTCAGTTGCAGAGAAGGTCAGAATGAACAGATTACAGTGGTTTGGGCACATGTGTAGAAAAGAAGACCGTCTAGTGAAGAAGATTTGGGACACACAGGAAGAAAAGTGGAAACGGGAGCATTCAGAAAATAGATGGATAGATTGTGTGAGGGAAGACCTGCAACAGTCAGGCATTACTGTTGAGGAAGGTAGGAGAGTAGCATTGAATTGAGGGAGGTAGCGGCATTTGCCACAATACCCTGACCCAATGTAGAAAATGGGGGAAAAGGGATGTTAAAGATGACGATGATGGTCTTATGAATGAATGTTGTGTCAGTTTATCTACTCAGGATAGCTACTTTCAGCTGAATATCATATCCCAAGAATTGCCGTAAACTTGTTCTCTCCATTAGCTACAATTTTTAATCCTTAATGAGTCAATTAATTAATGCATTTTAAAATGTTTACATATACTCTTACTTTGCATTTGAACTTTTATGCAAATGTTTTTAATCAGTTATAGAAATTTCTTAACCTGAGTCATATGACTTGATAATTATGTACTTAAACTGTTTTTCACTTGTTTTTATAATTCTAAAGAAGTTCCTGTCTAAGTTGGAACCAAAGCATTTAACTAACAACTTAATTGTACTGCCCAAACTGAGCCCATAATTTTTTCCCCACGTTATTCTCTGAGCTCTCCCTTTCTCTTTCTCATGCCACCTGTGTCCTTTCATGAGCTTGTATGGGGGCTTTGCCGTACAGGATTCATGCTACATTTTTGATTTCCCAGTGCAAGTGCATGATTTTGGGAAGGTAAATCAGTTGTATGTTTATCTGTTTTGTCAGAGGCAGGAAATCTGACTGCTCCCAGACACTGCAGCTGTGGATTTCCAGCTGCATTGTGATGTGCAGCTGTTCATCTAACTATCTGGTAGTCATCATGTTCAGATGTTTTTTTCCAGGGATTTTGCTACTTGTATTTTTATTTGTTTAGCGTGTAGGTATTAAATAGTTTAGTGACTCTAAATTGGTTGTAGGTTTGTGTGTCAGTGAAGTAGATGAAAGGCCTGGAAGTCTACTTCTGTTTCCCTACTTATGTAGTAAACCTTGTGGTGGGTGGCAGCTGTTTATGGGGTTGTTGCAGGAGTTCGTTGTGATTCGGCAGCCTCGATAGATAGGACCAGCCGGTGCTTTTTTTTTTTTTTTAAACACATTTATTGAATTATCACTTGTGACACAGGCAAAGTTACATTCAAATAAAAGTAGTCAGACTATATTTCGGACAGAACCTTGTTTATATTAAAAATGTATTATAACATATTGTTATCAAAAGACCGTTAAACGTATTATTTATCACAGTCAAACACTATTCAGCAGGAATTTTGATGCTTTCCTGCCCCTGTTTTTATTTTTATTTTGTTTAGATGGTGATTGGGCTTGACTTGCTAGCTTATTTTTAGCCAGATTTTTGTCCAGGAAAAAGGAAATGTATTACAGATAGACAGTATACACAGCGTAATATTTTCACAGAACCACTAACAACCTGAAACATTATTGAGATATTCCCAGCAAAATGTTTGCGAAAATCAAAAATTGCATCTCTCCAACTTAGAGCGAGCAAGACTATAGGCAAAACCATATTAGAGTTGTAACACAAAAGAAGTGAATAGTTGCTGAGCACGCAGACAGAGCTAGTAAACTTCACAATCATGTGCAAACCATCTGTACCAGGGAAAGAAACCTTTCCAAATGAACTGTGAATAAGTAAATGTGAATGGACATATGCAATCAACCAGTATTTTAGTAATGACACAAAAAGGAGAATACACAACTCAATCCAGTAAATTGTGTCCCTAGTCACGATTAATACTAAATACAGTTAAAATGTAGCATTTTTGTCGTAAATACAAAAGACTTCTTCAGAACTAACTTCTATCGTGTCACATCTGTTTAATTAAAACTCTGTCCTATGAATAGCTCATTTACACAGAATACCTAATTTCAAAGGTATACATGCCCAAATACATCAAAGTGTTTTTCTTAATGACTTCCCTAAACAAAAACAACAAAAAAAATTAATTGCCAATGTTAAACCGTATAAGCAATCACCAATGCAAATACTGTTGTTGTATCCACTCAGTGTATATTGTTTATCAGTAACTACATAGTATGAATTGCACATGTTTATGGATTGTAAATATATTGCAAATATGAATAATAAATACAAAATATAAAACCGTATAGAAATGTATAAAATGTTAAACATTAGAACACAGTTGTTGCTAATAAGTAAAATTCCTGTTGACCCCCCCCCCCAAAAAAAAAGTAGTTTAAATGTCATAACTTTGCTGCTGTCAATTTTAAAACTGGAATTATGAAAAAAATTTATTAAGATTAGAGTTATGTTTTATAGTGTTAAGCAAAAGTATGCTGATACTGGTCTAGAGAAATGTAAATCTTTAGGTAGACCTGTGTCCACAAGAGATCGTTTTTTTTCCTTCTTCAGGATATGTATTTATCCACACTGACTTTTGCTGACCTTCTGATTTATAAAGGGGTTTATAATGCTGGTTTAAGGCTTTAGTGTAGTATGACGAGGCTTGTGCCAAGATTTGGTCAGCCCCATAATAGCTTGCCAAGAGGGCATGCAGCTTTATTCCTGATAATGCAGGCTTTTAAAGCTGCATTTGTAATGCCTTTGGGCTTCTAGGTTTCAGTGAGTGAGGGCCCTCAATTTGGTTTGCTGTCACCAGATAAGACTAGGCAGCAAAAAAAGTATGCAAAATAAAGGAGATATTTAAAAACATATGCAGCAGATGGGCAGCTGAAGAATGTGTTTTAAATACATAGTAAAATGTGTTTTTCAGCAGTGTATGTTAATATCAGTGCTCCTGAGTAAGATGAGCTAAATGAAGTTGTATGAGTGAAGTACAGGAAATTATGTCATTGACTTGAACTGAAAATAAAATGTATTCCCATGGATACGTCACATCTCCACACACCACAGGCAATGTGCAGCTTAAGAATAGGTTAAATGAATGACCTAGGAAAGATCCTTGCAATGTAGGTTAGGCAGTGAGGATTGTGATAGGCCAGTTCTGCAAGGAAGGTGGATAAATCCAGATAGCTTGGCTGCAGGAGTGGTAAGTACCACATTGCTAGACATACAGCATGAGAGCACTTCCTAAACTCATTACAGTGCTGTCTGGCTGCCCCACACATTCACCAAAAGTACAAAGTCATTTATAGTGCATCTTTGCCGCTTGGCTAACTGCAAATGCTTGTTCTTCAGGTATTGCATGTCGACGATTAATATAGCCTTTAATATTCTAGCAAATAGTATCAGTATTCCTATTTTAATCTGTTCAGACATTGTATAAATTCAACAACTTTATTAGAATTTGATATGTTTAGAACACAAGTGCTTATACCCTTGCCTGCCTGAGTACAGTTACTGTAATGGTTTTAAGAATGATCTGTACTGCATATTTGTGCTGCAGCCATTACAGTGATGCACACCTTCATTAATCCCTATTGTTTAGATCTCTAAGCTAAGACATAAGCCACGTCTGCCAAAGTAATGCTTCAGGATTGTCTTTTAAAGCTTTAATATTTTTGTCTGTCTAGTTCCTGTCTCACTATTGGGAGTTTTCTTTATTTTTATACTGCTTGGAATAGTGTCCAATCATTATCCACTACAGAGTCCCTTAATTTGCAAATTAACAGGTATGTGAATACTTACTTATCAGTAGATCTTTCAAAAACACCTTTGCTTTGGGTACTTGCTTACCCTCCTGCCATCCCAGTCATTGGATATCCTGTCTATCTAGTTTGAGTATTGTGCTCTCTGTAAGTATTACAAGCTTATGATTTTGCATACTTCTTCTATAGTCTAAATGTTTCTTTTTCAGGTGTGACACCCATGTCTCATAGGAGTGAGATCTGGAGAGCATTGTGCTGGGTGTAGGAGCTTGAAATCTGCGAATAATTGCTGATTAAGGACTTTGAGGAAAGGAGTGCCAGTTGTTTAACTCATGCAGAGGTCTCTCTTAAAGATCATCTGGTGTGATGAGTGCTCATATATCTATTATTTCCTTTGCAAATAAGTTTAATAGGGAGTGGGTGATTGCTGAAGTTCAATGGAAGTTCTTTCTAGTGTCTTGGTGTGAAAAAAAACACCTGCTTCTGGAGCAGGATTTTCATGTTCATATTTTACTCTCTTGCCGATTAAGGTTGCACTTTTCATAGTCAGTCTATGTACTATTTTCCATTTAATTTAATAAGTTCTCCACTTTTCTTTAGGTGCTGTCATTTTAATCAGGGGCTTATGCCCTGCTTTACAATATATGTTATAGTAGAGGGTATTATTTCCTTAATCACGTTGTGAATATGAATGATATTCCTTTTTCATGTAATTTTTTTCAGCCCCCATCATTTGCGCCATAACAACCAAACCATGTTCCTAGTAGCTCATTTGTTCTCCATAGAATACTAAGAGATGCAAAAAACCAAGGACGTTGGCTTTTTGCCTGTGGGAATTTAGGAAAGTTTGATGCTTCTGATAGCTTTTCCCTATTGGCTGGCAGGTGCATTGCCAAGCTACACCAATCTTCTCTGAACATGCTCTTGTGCATATACTCTTTGACCAGACCCATGCCCATCAGAGTCCTTTGTGTGAGAGTACAATACTGTCCCTACCCACAGATGGCATGTTTGTAGCAGGAATTAAACAGGCTCCCCTATCTCCACCATGCAGTGGGTAAACTAACTTCTGCCAATCACACCCATCCATCCTCAACTGATTCCTCCAACATCTGTGCTAATATCAATCCTGAGATTTTTGAAGCATTATTATGTCATCATCCTTCACTGTCATGATGCTGGTTCAGAAAAAAAAATCTTCCATTCTCTTAATCAGCAAGCATTCTGTCACATTCAGTATGATTTAATAACTGCTTTTTTGCCTTATTATTTTTAGAAGTATGATTAAAATGGCAACCAACTTCTGATCCATTGGTGAACTTAGAAACAGTTATTTAACTTGTGTGCAATGTGCATTTGTTCAAAAGCAGATTCAGCTAACAGGGACAGTTTTGTGACCTAACCTGATATAAGAGGGATAGACTGCATAATGAAGCATTTCCTCTCCAGTCATGCCACATGTTGTATCACTGGTTTTGTTTCTAGTAATACTGCACTTGTTAGTATACCTCTTTGTTGTGAACAGGGATATTCCATCCTAGCCAGCAACACTCTTCCCCATAACATTTCTGTCAGCAGGAGGTATCCATTCCTCACATGCCAACACCTGCACACACACTGACTCTAGCAGAGACTTTACAGTTTTTTATCACAACTGCTACTGTGTTTTTGACATGTAAAACAGAAGTGTGATCCTTTCCCCCCAAAATCTCATTCTAACCAGAGGTAAATTCCCACTTTGTTGTCCATTTATGAGTGTCCACTCCCCAGTGTTAATGTGCATCTTAAATAAGGACACTTGTGAATGCTTTGCTTCCTGTTATGCATCACAGGAATGTGATGCCAGGGTAAAGAAACTTATTTTAAAATGTATGTGTATTTTCCCATTATTTTAGACTGTTAATACATTTCTTAGTCAAATTTCAAACTTTGTAAAATATACAGTAGCAACTACACTGTGAAATTACATTGTTAGGGTGTCATGAGTGACATGATATGTATTTTCTTCTTTTATGTAACATATGTAAGAAAAACATGTTAAAAGCTGTAACCTTATTCTGCAGTATTTGTAAGAGAAAATAGAGTTTTGTCTGAAAGGCTTGATTGTATGCCAGTAATTGCCGGAAGGTCATAAAACTGAGTCAGGAAGCCAAAATCCATAAAACTGAAGAGGCTCTTCAAAGGGATAGCTAACCAGAGCTGGGAAAGCATTCATTAGTAAGCCAATGAGAAACTGCTGCATTACATCTATGGGGGTCTTAACGCAGAAAAAACTGTTTGGTTACACATCTGGTTTCTATAGATAAGAAGATAGTAAGCTAGACTATATATTTTTGAATTGAGCCCGTGTGAAGGTTAGTCCTGCCAGAAGACCTTTTTCTGTTGACATGTATGTTAGTGCTATCTGCAGTGTGCCTTGTATATTATTACTTTAACATAAGTAAGGGTTCAGTATTCTTTAAGTTAGAGATAACTAGTTTATTTACCTAGCTTAGTTAAAGGTTTTATTTGTGTTCCATCTATGCAACTGATTAATGATTAATCTTCATTGTGTGGCTTTCTTCACCTCTGCATATTAATTATCAACAGTACAATACATTCTTTTTTTGTCTTAGTAAAGTTTTTATTAATTCACGTTTAACATTTTGTGGGTAGTGTGTGTGCGTGTGTGTGTGTGTATATATATATATATATATATATATATATATATATATATATATATATATATATACACATATATATATATACATATACATATATAAATATTATGCCAATTGCATATTTGGTCATTAATTATAGATTATTATATGTATTTACTGGAGCTTTTTTCCCCGGGCCTCCACTGAAAAAGGGCTTCAGCTCAGTCAGACATTCCTGGTCAACAAATGTAAAATAAAATAAATAATAAATATATATATATATATATATATATATATATATATATATATATATATAAAATCTGAAAAGATGGTATTATTTAGCACAGTAGGTTGTAAAGTGACTGCTGTCTGCTTCTAATTGATCAGATTACTTAGTGAATTACCAGCTTGATTTTTTTATAATGTATATCTGGCTATTAATCAAGAGTAAAATGATAGCTGGTTGGTCTCTAGCCTAGAAATTTAGAATGGTGGTGGTACCACCTTGCCAGGAAGAAAGGTGTGGAGAATTGGAGAATTCTACCAGCCTTCTATGGTAATTTTGTGTGTGTGTGTGTGTGTGTGTGTGTGTGTGTGTGTGTGTGTGTGTGTGTGTGTGTGTGTGTGTGAACAATATTTTTTGAAAGGTAGTTACCATGGATAAATAGGCCCTAGGAGACACTGTGATTCATAGAGAATAATGAGAAAGGGACCAAAGATGGTGAGCCAAAGACACAGATCTGTAAGTGATTATTGCATCCTAGCCTGCTGGAGATGTTGGAAGCTCATCTGCAGTGCAGCAGTGTGTATTCTCTGCATGTCAGACCAGGTTGCATTTGGTGAATTAGTTACTGAATCAGATCAGATTGTGTGCATTTTATTTTTTTTATTTTAACCTGTTGGGCACCAGTGATATGATCAGACCTATATGAGGCAGTGGAACGGATGCAATGACTTTAACTGTTAACATATCCCATGTGACATTTGGTTGACAGTGGTAGGATTCAAACAGCATCAGTGCTAGCCTAGCCACGAAAGTTATTTTATGGTGTATTTCATCAAGTACCAAGCAAAACTTTCCACTGTGATAGCCATGTCATTTACCCACCCCCATTATTATGCCCTCCCATTTTCCTTAGAGCAGAGACACATTCCATCAACATAATCCAAGTTAGTACTGATCTATGTACTGTTTTATAGTTCATTATTCTCTGAGCCTTTAAATGTGTGGCTTTAACTTGGTTTTGTCTTCTAGTTTCATCACATATTGTCACTGTATTATTTACAGCAGCTTGATTCTTGAGCTGTGCCTCTGTTGTGATGATGATGATCTGTTCTGATGTCTGCTTTTGCACACACTTGTCAAGGCTTAATGGCAAAGTGTCAGTGTCACACACAGGTGTGTGTGTGTGTGTGTGTGTGTGTGTGTGTGTGCGTGTGTGCGTGTGTGATACTCATGCATATATATCTATCATAGGTAAGTACTAGGCAATTGGTCTGCAGACCATTTCAGACCTAGCCAAAAAACCTTTATTCAAAATTTACCTCTGGCCTCAAGGAAGGCAAGACAAGATGGACCATCCACTTGTTTAGGTTTACCTTTGAGGGTAGCAAGGGTACTACTGTGCTTGACGAGTTGTGGAAGTTTGTTCCAGATGTGAGGGATACATTGGGATATGAATCCATCATGCCAACTTGTCTTATTTATCTGTTGATGAAGGTTTATTTCCTTTAACAGAGTACTGGGATTCAGCTTATACTCAATTTGTTTGGGTTGGATATTGTTTTTCTACCTTTAACAAAGTATTTGATATACCATTAGTGCTGTGAAGGAAGATGAGATAAAATAAGGTTGGATCTTTTCATGGCTAGACATAGATTTCAACCAAGGAGTATGTAAGATACTGAGTACAGAGAAGGTGCTGCCAGTCTGTCCTGATAACTTAAAATTTTGAGGCCACTGAATCTTTTTAGTTATGAATCTTTGAGGTCTCTCAGGTTGTGTTGTATATTTAGATAAATACTTGCCAAAAGTAACATACTCAGTAATGGGTCTGATAAGGTGTGAGTAAAGGGGATGAATGGATGGGTGCATCTCCTATACAGTAAATGAAACTGTTTTGTTTACCAAAAATGAACTATGCTACATTTTTTCACTTTTAATTTGAGACCATTGTCCTTGCATCAATTGTTAACATGGTCTAAATCATGTTGGAGAAATTGTGAGTCAACTGAAGATCGAATATCAATATAAAATTTACAGTCATCTTTAAATTTATGTAACCATAGGCCAGACGTTCTGGCCTATACTAAGTAGGAGAGGGCCCAGAACTGACCCCTGTTGTACTCCAATGGTAACTGTTTTGCTTTCAGAACTGAGGAGGTCTCAGACATTTGTGCCTATATAAATAATGTGTGTGTGCGTGTATATATATATATATATATATATATATATATATATATCTATATATGGGTTTACTGCTTTTGGTCGAATTACATTTGGTCGAAAATGATTTAGGCAGCCTACTTCACTGAAAGCTCATTTGATTGAAAGCTCATTTGGTTGAATTCCATTTGGTCGAAAATGGAATATAGCCCCTGCCCACTGCAGTGTGATCCTGGAGTGAGAATATAAAGTAATGGGGGGGGGGGGTGAAGCCCCTCACATTTTGCAACTAGGTTTTACTGACGTTATATGTTTCAATGTATTTTTAATGGATACAGATGTATATAATAGTGCGTACACTGCAGTTATGTGGGGGACTGTCCCCCCACACCCCCCTTACTTTATATTCTCACTCCAGGGTTGCACTGCAGTGGGGGAGGGGATATATTGCATTTACGACCAAATGGATTTTCATTGAAATGCATTTTCGGTGAAGTGGGCTGCCTGAAATCATTTTTGACCAAATGTAATTCAGCCAAAAGCAGTAGACCCATATATATATATATATATATATATATATATACACACACACACACACACACACACACACACACACATATAGAATAATTTGTGTGGTTCATTATAACTAATCCCTGACCTTTGTCTGCTTTCATATATCTGATATCCTTATATGAAGCTAACTGCTTAAGTGCCATGTCTTCCTCCTTGGTTAAATTGTCCAAATTTTTCCACTGTTTACCATTACTCTGTAAATTGTTTAAGTCATTTTCACAAATATTGGAAAAAATGTTCAAAGTATTGACCAAGGGAGGATTAACATTTTTGTTTTTCTTAAAATGCCCAGCCTCAGATAAAGATAACCCATGGTACAAGTATTTTAAATTCAGTTTCCGTACATACAACTTGAAATCTAAAATGGTGTCAGTGGATCTAGCTCTTTTTGCAGGTTCAAATGAAAAACCTTTTTGAAGTACTTTGACCTCTACCTCACTAAACTTTCTATCACTCAAATAAAATATTCTTTGTGTAAAGGCTAATGCCCTTTGTTCTTGCCCTTCTTCTTTATTACAGTTACAAATGCTTCTTGATTTGGGGGTGGGGTGTTTGTCCCTGTAGTCTGATTAATAAAAGAGAAATTATCTTCACTTTCCACACTAGAAACACTGGTTAGTTGACCCCTGCTTTCAACAGTGTTAGTTGTAATATTCCTATTTTCCACTTCAGAAAAGGAATCAAGCCTATTCAATCCACCTACCTTACACTCTTCCTTTTTCTCATTTTTGTCGTTAAAGAAATTGTTTTCTTTTTTTATTAATTAAATATGCTTGTTTCTGTTGATAAGCCTGTAAATCCCTAAACATTTTTTTCTTTTTCTTAGTAACTTTGTTGTCAATAAGTTGATTCATTTTGTTCCCCAAATTGTCAAACACGTACTGGAAAAAAGAAAACATAGGGTGTTCCCTTAAAACATTATCAAGTTTCAAAATCTCTGGCTTTAGACAGTCTATTTGTTCCTTATTCCGTTGTATTAATAGTTTAAGCACTGCCATTCCCATGTTGTTATATAATTCTTTTAATTTGTTAAATAAATTACTGTCAAATTTCACTGCGTTAGGAAACACGTACACTCTAAGTCCCAAAGGTACAATAGACAAGTTAATACATTTATTTAAATATTGGTTTTCGTATACCAAAGTTTTAAATCTAAGAACTTTTTTCTCTAACTGTAAAAACTGGGTTTTGAAATTTGGCATGTCTCATCGTACCTGTCGTGAGTCCGTTGGTACATCACCGTTACCACTTAAGTCAGAAAATGGATCCATAACAGTGGATTCTAATAGCTCAACAATGGATTTACCATTGTCAAACACTGCATCAGCTATAATAGTTCTCTCTTCTGAGGAAGACCTTCTTCTTTGCCATTCCGTGTGTGTGTACACTGACTTCTGTTGCCTCCCATCCTCTCTAGTAAATCTTGTGCTCTAGAGATGACTTCCTGCAACGTGACTGTGAGCGTGTTGACCTCATCAGACGTTGGATACATGCTTAAATCTTCCTCATTGACGTTTTGCATAGACATGTTATCGAAAATCAAAAAACAGTTCTTAAACATATATCAATTTGAAATTATAATATCTTTAACCACTACTGAGACGTTCGTGGTAATCCAAGGGTTATGCTTTAACCACACTAAATTAGGGTAAAATACCCCTACACTAAACAAGCATTACCAATTACCAGCCCTTAAAAGAGCTTTTTACTTATAAATAGGAGAGACCAACCTTCCCTTGCCCTGTAATGTAAAGTGTACGAAACAAGAAATTCAATCTCTTTAAAGATGTAGCTTCAGTTACCAGCTCTTAAAAGAGCTTTTCTCTGTAAGATGTTCCAGGTGCCTCCTAAACAGTGAAATGTGAGCTGCTGTCAATCCTTTACCATAAAGGAAACGATGAAAATTACCAGTTCTAAAAAGAACTTTTGTAAGGAGACAGTCTTATGCTAACCACACTGTGAATAAGAAAGGCTATCCTCTTACTATGACCTGTGCCCGAACCCTAAGGTCCGTGAGTACTGCACAGAAGTTCAGTACAACACCCATTCGTTGTACTGAACTTCACGTAAGTGCATTTTCGCTGCAGTGAGCATTCCATGCACTATTTCGAATTAGTGAAAATTCGATCTAGTGTATGGAACCCATATATATATATATATGTGTGTGTGTGTGTGTGTGTGTGTGTGTGTGTGTGTGTGTGTGTGTGTGTGTGTGTGTGTGTGTGTGTGCATGCATGCGTACGTACAATGTATATTTGTTAAGATGAGCTGCTGCCATGTATGGTCATACTCAATGAAAACTTGTAGACTTAATATCAGTTAACATTTGTGAATATGCACTCATCAGTTTTCCAATTTTAAATATTTTAATCTGAAATTCAAGGCATACCATACCTAATGCTTCACCATCTGAACTGTTGCATTGTCATAATGAAACAGTGTACTTTAGTTATTCAGTATTCACATACCTAGGTAATACTATTCAAAGCCATGATAAGTTGTAGTCATGAGAGTGGACCTAAAGCGGGCTTCTCACATTTCTGTAAGTCATAAGTGTGTGTTTACTTTGGTAGAAACTTGCCAGTTTTTACCGATTTAATCTATGTTTTGCAGTAGCGCCACTTCTTCGGTTTTCTCTTGATTTTGCAAAAATATCACCTTTCAGCTGTAGTGAACTATGCCTTTTCACAGCATACACAGGTACTTGCAGACACTGATAGTGAAGGCACCCTTTATGATGCTAGTTTGAAATATGCACTCACATTTTGTAGCACTTAGTCCAGTCATTATGGCACTGAAGATTTTGACAAAATGGTCTGCTTCCTAAGTTATAAGAGTATGTATTCCTTCTTGTTTGATTGTTTAGGTTCATGGGTAAGTACAAGGCTAGTTATCCTTGTGTGCCATTTTAAGCCTAGCCAATTTCCCTTTTTCTGCTCAAAATAACTTGTCCCATTTGACTATAAATTGGTCTTACCCATCCCATGGTTGATAATTGTATATTAACCTTAATGAGAGTAGCTGGAATCGTACCAAAGATAATTTGAGGGGACCCTTGAATGGGGCAAAGCATCTAGGAGCTGCCTCTGTCGATTAGTAGTGCAGAAGACAGTCCTGGGGTAAATTTTCTGTTTTGCATCCATAAATGTAAGTTGCGCTTGAAAATAGACAGGGATGAACTTTGTTTTATGGAGACAGTGAGTCTGTTCCACAGCAGCGGTATCATGTGTGAAATATACCTTTCCTTCCAAACCATTCAGTTGATGTTGCAGAAGAGTTGTAGATCCCTAGACCAAGCATTTTGAATGCCGTTTGACTTGTTGATACGCAGTAAATCCATCCGTAATGGGTCAGAGAATGCCTTGTAGAGCAGACACAGGTCACCTTTTAATAATGTGTAGGATACTGAGTATAGTGACTGGGCTTTAAGTCGGTCTATGTAGGACATGTTGTTTAGGCCTTGTATCCTTTTGGTTAGGTGTCTCTGTGGGTGATCCAGTTGTTGCATGTGTGTAGACAGATAAATGCCAAAGGAGCAATATCTTCAATGACTGGCCTAATAAGGGCTGAGTAAAGTGGGACAATGACATCCCTAGATCTAGACAAAATACATTTGTTTATAAGCTGTGCAATATAGAGGGACTTGTTTTATAAAAATCGACACATGTTGGTGAAATGTTAGGTCACTGTCCACATAAGTTCCCAAATCCCAAATTGGGTCAACTCTTAGGACATGTTGTCAGTGTGGTAGTTCCCTGGGGTAGGTGACTTCACAAAGGATACTTTAATTCATTTTTTGGCATTAAGTTTCAGACCAAGATTTTGACACCAGTTGTTTATTTCAGACAAACCTTCCTGCAGGATAGCTAAGTCATTTGGGGAATTAGTGGCTGCTCCTAGCTTGCAGTCATCTGCAAACATAGTCAGCTAAAGCACTTTGATATTGGCCTTTACTTCAGAAAAGTAGATGCCAAACCGGATTTACAAGGAGTATCCTCGTAGCTTTGGCAGATTTGACTGTAGCCTGTATGGTATGTTCATTTCTTCATGCCTCCTCATAGACAGCAACTGTTTCCATATGTAGACTACAGTCCAAATGAGTGTATCACATTTGTTAATTCTGTGATGCCCTGCAGTATCATTTCAAAGTGATGGTTAACAGAAGCCTGTCAGATTGCTCAGCGGCAAAAGGCAGGGGAATTCATTTTGAATACAGTGTCAGTGTGACAAAGGGTGAACAGACACGTAGACATACAGACAATTTGGATAAGTCACAGGGAAACAGGCACACCCAGCAGAAATCCACAGTGATGCAGAAAGAACATGAATACTCCCAGACGCCACCCTAACTAAGAATCAAACTCAAGAACCTGGAGATTTAAGGCAGCATCAGTAGCCATTGCAGCACTGTACTTACGTACTGCTTCACAAATGGAGTTGAAATCACTTTTGTAACAAAGAATTCTTGTTCAGCTGCAGCTTTGTTTGCCATTGAGACTTACTTATGTTTTAATTTGATTGAATATCCTCATTTGCTGTATTTGTTACTTCCTTCTCTTAGACATTGCTGTGGAATATGAAATGCCACAGTGTTCCGCTTGTATTAACTACAGCCTGACCTAATAACAGGAATTAATAATGTTGGCAACTGACTGCTCAAGTTCAGAAGCTATAATCTCTAGATTTAAAATGGATAAAGACCAGAAGGGAGGGCAAATATCATGTAGATCTATAGCCATTTCATGAATATCTGCAAAAGTAATATTTGTAGTTTGTTGAGGTATTTAACATTGTCTATGCACGAGAGTGTCTGACTGGTTATCACTGTTGAAAATAGGTTTTTCTGTATCAGTATGTAAGAATTTATGTATAAGTAAATAAATACAGTTGCACTTCAATAGTATTTAGTAAGTAAAGACAGGCAACAGAGGGGCATAACATTCCAAATTTGTATAATTTGTAAAGGATGACGGTATGAGAAAATGCACCTTTCGGGGTGTATTGTCTGTATAACTGGTGATATTTTATTTTTTCATTTGTTAACTAGGTGATACCACTGGCCACAGAGCCGCAGCTGTTTTTCAGGGTATTGAGTGAAAGTGAGGCACAGCATGATAAGATCCTCTTGGCACCACATGTGTTCAGACATGCTGTGCATCCTCAACTACATTCCTTCTGTGACATTAATTTATAACATTAAGGAGGAATATTGACATGATGAAAATTAACCTGGCTGTCTTGTAGCTGAAAAGGCAAAACGTGTCTCACTTTGGAAAAGTGCATGTATGAAAAGCCATTTCTTCGTCATATTTAAATCTGTACACCCCCTTGTTTTCTTCTGTGCAGCCATGATGCATTTTTCAATATCCTTTTGCTAGAACGCGTTTCTGTTCTTTTTATTGTGATTTAATTGGAATTCAGGAAGTGGAATTGTTTAGATTAACCCTACTGTGTCTTGCCTCTTTTACAAATTTCCATGCTGATTCAGCCGGTCAGTGAACTGAGCAGTAAGGGCATGTTTAACTGCATAGTTTGTGAAAAAACTGATGGAACATGTAGACACTAACTCATGTACTTCTTGAAGCCTCTAACCTCTCATACATCATTAAGAACTTGTTTTGGAAAATGTTTGTTTACTTAGAAAAAAAAACTGCCTGAAAAAACACTGGTCTCTAGTTGGTTTGCAAAATGTAAACATGTTCTGTAAGATCAAAGATATTTTTAAATACAGGAAGGCTGCATTTGTGAACTCTATGTTTTGCACTAGGGCATGATTGTATTACATTCAAAATCTTTTATTGCTGCACTGCTTTGCTTTGCAACAGCTATAAATATAGCTTCTTTTACATTTCGTCAGCTGAAGCCATGGTTGATGATGTCTTTTTATAATGAAATTAGGAAGCAGCATAAGATTAAAAGACCCATTTTCCTAGGTTTAATTCATTGTATTGTGCTCCGATTGAGGCCACGTCTGTTTATATGGTGCATGTATTCTTCTGTGTATCTTTCTAATTTGAATTTCTGTAATTTCATCCTTTGGTGTATGTCTGAAATGGGAATGTTTTCATGTAACTAATGGGAGCAGCCATAAGGATTATTTTTTGACCCGAATTCAGGCTTGAACTTTTCTGCAGTCATACTTCTTAACCTCTTGGCACAAGAAATCTGGGCAAAGTTAAAAATAGTATGGGGTCAGTGTCCCAAAAATATGGACAAATTTTAACTATTGCTCTTATAAACTTAGAAAGTTGCTAGTATAAAATGTGTGGTGTTAATATATATATATTTTTTTTTGAAAAAGTTTTTATTAAATTTTAGCTAAACAAATTGATCGTGACAATAATTGTATTTAGATTTTTTTGAGCATAAAAAAGAACAATATGAACAAGAATTAGCATATATTTTCTGAAGGACATGAAGTCTGAAACTGAAATGACTGCCATTATGTAGTGACTTCAGTCCTCAGTGATTTGCAAGAAAATGACACATTTTATGAAGAACAGACTAAAAATATGAGGCAAAAATGTGGACATTCTACAGAAATTTGGACAGTTGAAAGATGTGTCTGGTGTTAAAGAAAATGTTGATGCTAGTCAGTTTCTACAGTAAGAATATTGTTGTCACACAAACTTGATGGGAGGGCAAATCATTCTAACGAAGCGTCATGATCAGACTTGTCAAACTAAGTCTACAGCCTAATTCTGTGTGTGTATACTTTTTGTCATGCGGTGATCTTTATTTTATACCAAGGAAGTGATACCACTGCATGACTGAGGCCATTATGATACAGTGCTATGTGCACCAGTCTACACGTGACTGATGCCGGAGTCAAGTCTTCTGAATACCAGTGCTCCCTTTGATGGCAGGTGGGCATCACTAGATAATAACGGAAGCCATGTAAGGCATCAGTTTGTCCCAGGCAAGTATATGATGTGAGAGGGTTATTTGTCTACCCTTATCTTACTATCATATAGGACTAATGTTAATCAGATTTGGGCCTGCAACTAAAGCAGTACAGTCATACCTCCGAGCTACCAAGTAAGTTATTTTGTAACCCGATTAAAGTACAGCTAAACCCTAAATGTAGATCTTCCTCAATTCAAAGTGTTTTCTGGTTGCTACAGAATGATCCATATGCTATCCCGTATAACAGAAATATATGCCAGTCATCTTCCTTTCTGCATACCATGTTAGATTTGCATAAAACTGTGCAGTACTTTGAGTTTATTTCCCTGATTGCATTGTGCATTGAACTGATTTTTGGCCTTGGAAAAGCCCACATAGCAAGTTTGTTGCATCCTTGCTTTCTTTCCTACTAACTAAATTATTTTTGTTTGTTTATTTATTTGCTTATTTATTTATTGCAAGTTGGTTACCTGGTATGTGGTCTGGTCCAGTTTCTTTGTTGGGCCAGTACCCTTCTCAGTGATCCATAGGATCATAGGAAGTAACTAGGCTATTGTCCCTGAGGCCCGTACAAGTCTAGCCAAAAATTTAGCCCATGTTCCAACAAGTCAGCACCCAACGCCCCTGTCCAGCAGGGACACAGGTGAACTCCCAGGGGTGTATTTTCTGTTCCTGATCCAGTTATCCAGGTTATGCTTAAAAAGGGTTAATGAGGTCCTCTGCTTGACTTGGAGAGGGAGTGTATTCCACAGAAGGGGAGTCTCTGGGACACAAATCTGTCTTGCCAACAAGTCCTTTTGATGTCACAGATCAGGCTGAGTTCGCATGTGCAAGTTACTCAAGTGGAGCTTGACTTGCAGATATGCAGCAGTCCCATCAAGGTGGGGTCTGAGATTGCTTTGTATGCCAGACAGGGGTTACCTCTGAGGACTCTGTATGAGACTGAGTAGAGGGACAGGGCTTTTAGCCTATCTGTTTAGGGTAGATGTTTGAGGCCCTTGATTCTCCTGTGAAGAATCTCTGTGATCTCTCCAGCTGCTGCATGTGCTTTGTGAGGTACATGCTAAAAGGGGCATTGTACTCAATAATAGGTCTTATAAGGGAAGAATACAGGGATGTTATGACCTCCTTGTCCCTGGATGAGATACTCTTACTAATGAGGTGGGCCATGTAAAAATCTTTCCTTACAACTGAGGCAATATGGTGGTCAAAAGTCAGTTTGCTATCAACCTGGAAGCCCATGTCCCTCACGATTGTGTGCTTAGGACCTTGTTATTAATGTGATAATTTGTGGAGACGTCACTCCCCCCAAAGGGGATGATGATGCATTTTTTGGCATTCAATTTGAGGCCATGTTTTTGGTACCAGTCATTTGTTTGGGTGAGACCCTCTTGGAAGATGTTCACATCACTAGGGGAATTGATGACAGCGCCCATCTTGCAGTCATCTGTAAACTTGGTCATCCATAGCCCACTGGTTTTGGCCTGTACCTTAGAAAAGTATATCCCAAACAACAGGAGCCCCCAAGACTGATCCCTGGGGTACACCGCTCGTTATGGGTCTACTGCTTGAGGTGGCTTCCCCTATTTTGACTAGATGGGTTCTATTAGTGAGCCAGTTTTCTAACCATCTGGTAATATGCAGATTGATGCCTAATTGAGAGAGTTTATCTATTATACCTGAGTGGGGAATAGTATCGAAGGCTTTGGACAGGTCAAGCTAGGAGGTGTGCACTGTCTTCCCCTCATACATGGCTTTGGTGTCTGTCTCAAAAAAGTCATCTAAATTTAACAGGCATGGCCTCCCCTTGATGAAACCAAACTATGTGGAATCGAGTGTAGGTTTGGACACGTGCTAGTTCCTATGGAGCGGGAGATGGCTGTGAAACTGTTTATACCGTTCCTCAAGAAGTTGTAATCCGCTTTGGAGAAGTTTTTTTTTTTACCCTAGCTGGGGGGGGTGGGGATCAGGGGAGATGGTGACTTCAAAAGTGTCAGCTTTGTGGTCAGATCTTACCAGGGAGGATGACACTGTAGGGATGTTGCAGTTTTTACTCATGTTGGTTAATGTCACGTCCAAGATATTATCACCTCTTATGGGGGTGTCGACCAGCTGGTCCATGGCATTTGCATTGATGAAATCAAGGAATCTGTGGGCATTTGTACTTTGGCATGATTTCTTCCAAACTGTGGTTGGATAGTTAAAGTTGCCCAGGATCAGGGTAAAGGGTTGAATCTTCATAGATTCAAAGAGGTCCAAATAGGTGGAGTGGGCATCTTGAGTCAAAGTTGGAGGCCTGTAGCTAGCTATCATTTGAAAAGGGGTCTTGTCAATGGTCAGCTGCACCTGGAGTGTCTCATGTGCGTCATACTGTTTGACCAGCCTGGAGGTTTATATGTTTTTAGTATATATTGCAACTCCACTTCCTTTTGCTTTGCTGCTGGTTTGTGTTTTGAGTGCATGATAGGATGAGTAACCTAGCTGGGGTGCTGTCCACAGCTTTGAACCAGGTTTCTGTGAATGCACAAATGTCAGCAACTTCCAGGGTTAAGAATGCTTGCAATGAGGGCAGCATGACCTTTAATTTGCATTTTGATGAAATTTTCATGTTGTAATTTTGACCTCATGGCATTGCCTAGAAAAGGCACTGTGGGGGAGGCAAGAGCCTTTGCCAGAAGCCTAAAGCCCAGGGGAGACGGATGCAGGCCATCTCTGGCAAAGCTTCGTTGTCTGTTGATCATGTCTTTCCAGGCTGTCAGGTACTGGATCCCCTTGGAATAACCTATTCAATTTACAAGATTTGCACTTCTTTTTTCTGAGTTGCGTTACTTACAGTAGAGAGAGCATTTGAACCCGGAGTGTTAGGAAACTGATGACCACTAGCTGACAGATGGAGTGATTTCAGAAAAGGTCCCCACAAGTAACAAATTTTTAGCTTAGGAAAAGCAGTTAAATTTATGAACTGTTAAGAAAGGAAGAAATTAATTGTTAGAGATTCTTAAAAAAGATAGCAAAGAAAACAGATTACTTTTTCCCCACTGGGTCTCTCTTAATAACAGACTCTGACAGAAGGTATTAATTTTTAGTACTGCAGTTCACTGTGGTTAGATGGGTCATCTTAAGGGAGAGAGAGAGGTTCAGAAAAAAAGTCTGGAGAGACGGAGTACATTGTAAGAAAGAAAATGTTTAGCTGAAAGCAAAATTGTTTCACTACAGCTACCCCATCAGTCCATTTTAGGTTCATAGGTAGGTACTAGGCTATCAGCCCAAGGGCCTACGTAAGCCTAGCCAGCAAGGTACCATAGCTTATGCCACCCAAGAAAGTTATTTTCCTGTGCCACTGTCCAGCAGAGACACAGAAGTGATCCCTGGGGTGTATTTCCTATTTCCCATCCACTCATCAAGATTTTTCTTGAAGAGTGCTAATGAAGAACTTTGCTTGACATAGATGGGTAGCTTGTTCCAGAGTATAGGAAGTCTCTGGGACAGGAATTATTCTCTCCAGCATGTCCTGTTTATTGTGGTGACAAGGTTTAGGTCCCTAGAGCGTGTAGCTTAGAGGGATTGGGATTTCTTTAGGTGTAGCATGTCCAACAGCTCATTTTGTATGAGAACAACCTAAAAATTATATTAACTACCTTTTAAGCTGAATTAATATTGCATGGAAAATCAAGATAAATATAGAAATATGTTTAATCAGTTTCTGACTACACTTGTCCATTAGTAAGATTGGTTGCCTCATTCTACGTTTGCCTCAAACTTGAGTAACATTGTCCAATAGTGGAGTGGTTATCTTTTTCTTAATCTGTAAGCATCTCACTCTGGAATGTTGACCATTTCTTACTCTTTAACTTGAAATTTTGAATAGTGATGTTCATCGTGTTTCACTGCTGCAGTCATTACACTTGGGTTATCCTGCCGTCAGGTGGTCCCGCAGTCAGCCAAAGTTCCAAAGTCTTGGTCCGGTGTCGGTTGCTGTCACTTCTTCCCTGACGTCAGTGCGCCAGGGGTATATAAGATGCAGCCGACGCCATTTTCTTCAGTCTTTCTTGCCGTGCGGTGCCCGAAGCAAAAGCAGTTCGCAAGTGCCGGTCGGCCGACTCCTGAGATTTTCAATTCGAATTTCAGAACCGAGGTCTTCAATAAAGCTAAGTACCCCATTGGGGAAACTTTTTCTTGCCTCAGACCGATGACAGTAAAAGTTAATAATTGTATTTCTTGTGGGAAGCAAATCATAAGGATTTTCATTCTTACTGTATTCCATGCCTAGGCCCAGACCACGACATCACTAGTTGTCGGTTTTGTGCTAGATTTAACAAGCGCACTATTAAACGTCGGTTTGACTTTGCTCGCCATTACTTTGGCCGAAGGTTCAGTTATACCATGCCATCGGAATAACCGACGACCGGAATATACAAAAAACGCAAAGACAAGGATAAGGATAGGCATCCGAGGCCCTAAACTGACGATGAAGCCTCTTCTAGGCCAGCTGCCGGTTCTCAGTGAGGCGCTTTCGCAGCCCCTGACACCCACTACCTCAGAGCCACAGGCTGCCTCCGACTCCCACGTGGAGATGTCTAGGCCTCTGGAAACTCAGGGTATTGGGCCTACGGAAACTAACCCCTCAGATGGGTCTGGAGCAGGCATCGGCTTCTGAGGGTGTTTTCAGACCTTCACAACTTACCATTACATCTACAGCCAAGTCTAAAACTCCATTAAAGACAAAGAAGCAAGTGCAGCATTCACCTGGACAGGCCTCCATGCCTAAAAAACAGATGCTTAAAATGGCCGAAGACTTAATTACTCTGATCAGGGGTTCCCATCCCCCTCCAGATAAAAGGCCTAGGCAGGATACAGACTATGATTCCTCTGACCAGGTTTCCATTTCTTCTGATTCCTCTTCAGACCAGGGATACTCTGTACCCCCCTATGAGGACTCTGATGCTGAAGAATCAATTCCTTCAGCCTCTCCTCCTGAGGATTACTCTTTTGGGGAAACTTTACATACCATGAGGGAGCATTTCCATTGGGAGGGCCATGATTACTCAGAATCCAAGAAAAGGCTCAGAGACTTTCTTTTATTGCGTCAGCACAGGCCCCTTGCTATTCTGCCAGTGTTAGATATTGTGGATGATGTGTTCTCTGAATCCAGTTTAAATCCTGATTCTTTGCCCCCTGCTCCAGTCAAGCCAGACAAGTACTACAGAGTCCCTGACTCTCACAAATTTCTTTATAAAAACCCTGTTGCTGACCCAGAAACTATTTCCCAGGGTCCCAAAGGGGTAAAGGCTTCCACAGCTAAAAATCCAGTTCCCTCTGACAGGGATTCTAGAGCATTAGACAGATGAGGGAAGAAAGTTTACACTTCTGCAACTTTAGCAGTGAGGGCTTTAAATTGCCAGTTTCACATGCTTAAATACCAACAATATTTAATGTCTCTGTTAAAACAGAAAATGCTTACAAGTTCAGAACATCCTGACTATAAGGAAATGCAGAATTTATTGCATGCAGCTGAACAAGTGGGAAAACATGTGGTTTTGATTCATTAGAGGCTTCTTGTAGAGTGGCAGTGACTGGATCTGTGATACGAAGGCATGCTTGGTTAAAAGAACAAGGTTTACCTGATCATGTTAAGGCAAATTTATTGGATGCTCCTTTTTACAGCAGGATATTTTATTTGGTGTTAAGGCAGAAGAGGTATTAAAGAAAATGGAGGATAAGTCAAAATCTATGCAAACAGTGAAGGATTTCTTATAGGTACAGCCACCTCGATTTAGCAGAAATTGGCCCTCCAAAAATTGGTCCTTTCCAGTGTCAGACAGACCACAAAGAGGCAGATACAGACGCCCAAGAGGTAGATCTCAGCCCCAAGGCTCTTACAGACCACGACAGTGGGGTGCTTCAACCCCAAAAGGAGGGGAAGACAAGTCACAACCTTATAGGAAACCGTCCCAATGACTTCCCCCTTCAAATGCCAAGCACTTACCTTTTGGAAGCTCCCTTAGGGGGAAAACTAGCACTTTTTTCACAAAATTGGCATACAATCACCCAAGACAAATGGGTTTTGAATATTGTGTCTCAAGGTTACAGGTTCCACTTTCACACTCTACCAAGGCTAAAAGGAGTGCCCGACCTGCCACCAAATCAATGGGCAGAGGCACAAAAACAAATTACAGCCCTCGTGGACATGAGAGTTATTCAGAAAGTGCCACAACAGGAACAAGGACAAGGATTTTACTCAAGACTTTTCCTGGTCCCCAGAAAGGACAAAGCCTGGAGACCCATACTGGACCTTTCAAAATGTCGACTCTTCAGCAGCTTCTTCCCATGCTGGGCAAGAAGGCTTGGCTTGTTACTTTGGACCTCAAAGAGGCATACCTGCATGTCCCTATCAGACAAAATTGCAGAAGATACCTCAGATTCATAGCTGGTTCAATGCATTACCAATTCTCTGCACTGCCCTTTGGCTTATCTACTGCTCCCAGGGTCTTCACAAAATGCCTGGCACCAGTAATTGCATTTTGCAGACAAAAAGGAATTCAAATATATCCATACTTGGACGACTGCCTTATTCAAGCAGAGAGCAAGGACTTTCTTCTACAGCATCTGGCGTTTGTAAAATGATTGCTAATTTGCCTAGGGTACACAGTAAACGAAAAGAAGTCAAAACTAGTGCCCTCACAAGACATAATATTCCTGGGTGCCAGCTTAAATACAATGGCCCAGATGGCTTGTCTCACGCCAGACAAGCAAAGACAACTGACTCAGTACTTTCAATTGATGGCAACAAAAACCCAACTCCCTGCAAGAAAAATTCTGCAGGCCTTGGGGTTCATGGCATCCTGCATACTACTAATACCATATGCCAGACTGCATATGAGGAAATTACAATGGTACCTAAAAAGTGTTTGGACTCAACACTGTCACAGTTTGGAAGCAGTAATACCAGTTATTCCCTGCCTACAACAGGAGTTTCGATGATGGGCACAGGCATGTCACCTCAACAAGGGACAGCCTTTCACACTACCCACAGCCAGGCAGACACTAACAACAGATGCTTCGGATTACGCCTGGGGAGCACACATGGCAGGAAAATGTATTCAGGGTAAGTGGGCCGCAGACTAAATGCATCTTCACATCAATCAAAAAGAGATGCTAGCTGTACAAAATGCCCTAACAGCTTTTCAAGGACCTTCTGCATCCAGGACAACTACTACTAAAGACAGACAACACCACAGGTATGTGGTACATAAACAAGCACGGGGGCACTCATTCTTATCCCCTCTGCAGGCAAGCCATGACCTTGTGGAACACAGCTCTAACCTATCAAGTTCATCTGCAAACACAATTCCTGCCAGGAAAGAAAAATACTCTGGCAGATGACTTAAGCAGAAACATCATGGATCCTCACGAGTGGAAATTAAATCCACAAGTATTCAGCATGATAACACAAAAATGGGGGAGCCCAGACATAGATCTTTTTGCCTTCCCAATGAATTGCCAACTACAGAATTTCTGCACAAGGACTTACCACACACAAGCATGGAAAGTGGATGCTCTCTCGTTCAGCTGGAAAAGCCTAAAAGTTTATGCCTTCCCACCACTGCCTCTCCTTTCAAAGGTACTCCTAAAAGCCAGACAAGAAAAGCCAAAAATGATCCTGATTGCCCCAGACTGGCCACGCCGGCACTAGTATCCAATCTTAAAGAACTTAGCTCAAGACCCACCATGGATTTTACCTCAAATTCCGCATTTTCTGACTCAACAAAACAACCAGATCCTGCACAGCCAGCTCAAAACCTTAAACCTGGCTGCATGGCAGATTCCTTAGTCAAGCAGACAATACCTCTCTCTAAAGCTGTTATGGATGTCATTTTGGAGGCCAGGAGGCCTAGCACCAGGAAATCCTATTCAGAAAAGTGGAAGTGATTCTGCGCCTGGAACCAGGCTCAAAGCTTTGACCCTCTTGTCCCAAATGTTCCTCAGATATTACAATACTTAACTGAGATGCTGGACAAAGGCCTATCCTTTTCGTCCATTAAGATCCACTCCTCTGCCATCTTGGCTCATTACAAAACAGATCCTCCTATTTTCTCTCATCCATTGCTAAAACAGTACCTCAGAGGGGCTAAAAACATAAGACCGCCCCGGAGAGCACCAACACCAACTTGGGACCTCAATTTTGTCTTGGAAAAATTAACTTTACCTCCTTTTGAGCCAGCCAATTCAGCAGAATTAAAATATGTGTCATGGAAAACTGCTCTGCTTCTGGCAATAACCTCAGCACGAAGAGTCTCGGAGTTACAGGCACTAATGGCAGTGGACCCTTTCATCATTTTTCACCAAGGCAGGGCTTCTTTAAGAACAAACCCTTCATTTATGCCAAAGGTGGTTTCCAGTGTGGCTCTTAACCAAACTATTCACTTGCCAACTTTTTATCCAAATCCCCAGAATAAAGGGGAGAGACTTCTGCATTAATTGGACATACACAGACAGCTATGTTTCTACTTGGACAAAACAAAAGCTTTCAGGAAAACTGAGCAATTGTTTGTAGCATATGCTGCAGGATCACAGGGAAAGGCTATTTCAAAGCAGACCATTTCAAAGTGGATAGGACACTGTATCCGTTTCTGCTACACACAGCATGGGAAAACTGTACCTAACAACATTAGGCCACATTCCACCAGGGCAACAGCCACTTTAATTGCCTACCTTAGAGGAGTACCTACCAAAGATATCCTGGAAGCTGCAACCTGGAGTTCAGTGCACACCTTTACCAAACATTATCACTTGCCTCTTTATTCTAAATCCAGAGGTGGCTTTGCCACTGCAGTGCTGCAGGCCCTCATAGCCACCCCAAATCCTCTATAGAACCAGCCACCCTACCTCAGCTTTGGGATTCAACCCAAGTGTAATGACTGCAGCAGTGAAACACGATGAGCATAGTACAGTTTTGTACCTACCAAAAATGTAGATGTTCGAGTGTATTCACTGCTGCAGTCCAGGTTACCCTCCCTCCATCCCCTCTTTCTTAGCTGGGACTTATCTATACCTTTCGACCCTATACTACCTATTATGTGGTGTGTTTTCTGGTAACTGAAGGTTTTGGTTTTACTTTTTATGTATGTTTTATTAGCAATATGCATTGCCTACCTATTTGGGGGCACCTGACATCTGGGGCAAGAAAAACTGAAGAAAATGGCATCGTCTGCATCTTATATACCCCTGGCGCACTGACTTCTGGGAAGAAGCAACAGCAACCGATGCCGGACCAATTCTTTGGAACTCTGGCCGACTGCGGGACTGCCTGACGGCAGGATAACCCAAGTGTAATAACTGCAGCAGTGAATACACTCGAACATCTACATTTATGGTAGGTACAAAACTGTACTTTATTAATACTCCACTGTCCCCTTATTAAAGGTCTTGTTGGATTTACAGATACCCCGTTGGGTTGGGTAATTATAAAACTAAAGCTGTTTGATCATTGAATAAGATAAGGTTGTCTGTGACATAATGCTGTGTGGGATGGAATTTTCTGGAGAAGACTGTCAAAAGGAATGAATGTATTGGGTACAAATAACTAGAAAGGGAAAGGTAATGGAGAAGGGTAAGTTTAGACTGCAGGTTAGAGACTGCCGTTCCTACCAGGGATTGATATAAGAATATATGCTATGACAAAGGGATGGCAAAGTTTTAAGCGAAAGACCTTGCTCTGATATCATTGCTGGAGCCTTCCTGTGTCCTGACAGAGTGCTCTACAAATCTGGAGATATACAGAGCTGAGTATATTTTTCTGGCACTTCAGAGTTGTGTACTGATAATTGTTGTTTGACTAATTTTATATCATTGCTGGCTGACTTCAGAGTTGTGCACTGTTATTTTTGCTTCAATGTATAGTTTTTCAGATCTCTGCTGAAGGTGTTGGTTTTCCCATACCCATCCTCCCTATTCCTGTGTTGTTGTTTAAATTTGGAGGCTTTTGCAGTTGCCCGCCCCCACCGTAGATTTGATCTAGGACACTCCCCCCAGTCCCATCTCTTTACCTCATTCTACCTAATAGACTCCTTATGCACTTGTTTTTAGTCACTTTTAATTTAATTGCATTTTTTAAACTGTTTGGTCTAACAATGCTACATATTCAAGTGTGCTAGCTTGCACTGCATTTGAATTGTTTTTACTTCTATTTTAGCTACTTTTCTGTGTGTGTGTATATATATATATATATATATATATATATATATATATATATATATATATATATATATATATACCTTTCCTGTAACTAGTGTAGTCCAGATACAGATTTGCTGTATCCAGGACTGTATGTAAGCTTCTGAGCCCCCCCCCCCCAAGCTTTCTGTGTTGGAGGGAAGCCTTCTAGCTTATCAGTGGGAGTGGTAAGCACTAGGTAACCTATCTACCACATAAGGAGTGGTTCTGGCCCAGAAATTGTAGTTATTGGCCGTTTGGGCAGTTTTTCCATCTCTCTCAACTTTCTGAATTAAAAGCCCACATTTGCACTTGTTTACCCCCTTTCCTGTAATTAGTTTAGTCCAGATACAGATTCTTAGTTTTAGCACTTGAATTTGCTTATTTGTGATCAGCACTTATTCAGAACTTTTAAGCACTAAATAACCTACTAATTACTACAGCACTCAACCTTCCTTATTACCTAGAGGAAAACAATTTTGGTACTTACTTTCCTCACTTGCTTAGAGAAAAACAGCTCTTGTACTCACTTTCCTCACTTATCTAGAGGAAAATAGTTTTTTATTCAGGCATGTCCAAGGGTCAGCTCCCGGTGTTCTCTCCTGTCTGTCTGATGAATCTGGGCAACTTGGGGCAGTGTGGAAATTGCCTCATGTACACAGACAACCCTCTCCTCTGGTGGTCCCCTGCCATAAACAAACTGTACAATAGAAGGAAGAAACTGTTGCAAAAGAGAATAAAATCCCATGAGTGGAGGAGCTCCCTGGTCAGCCTCAGTAAGAAGTTGCGATCCCTGATAAAATCCTCCAAAGCTAGTTACGAAAACAAAATTGCCACTGATTCTAAAGACAACCACAAAGCATTCTATAGCTATGTCAAGAATCTCAATGGCAACATTCAGATCTGCTCTAAGTTACAGCACAATGGAGCTAAATAGACAGACACAATTGATATTGCCAACATCCTGGCAGATAGGTTCAGTGCTAACTTTACCCCCCTCTCACCCCCTAAAGAGCCCATCTCTATACCGGAAGAATGCAGAGTTCCTGTAATCACGGCTGCACAGGTAAAAACCACACTCTCCAAAGCCAAGAGCACAGCATCCATGGGACCAGACAACATCCCAGGCTGCATTCTACATGAACTACAGAACGAACTGGCACCCCACCTAAGTACCATGTTCAGTCATAGCCTCACCTCAGGCTTTGTGCCTGATGAATGGCTCACAGCGACAGTTATCCCACTCCACAAGGGGGGAGCCACCACGGACCCTGGGAACTACCGCCTCATTATCCTGACGAGCCTGGTCTGCAAGGCCATGGAACTTATCATCATGGAACTTATAAACAAAGACATTGGTAATCTCCAAACTCTGGACCCACCCAGTTTGGGTTTGTAAAAGGCAGATCATGTCTCCTAAACCTGATAGACTTCTTTGAAGCAGTCACCAAAGCCGTAGACAAGGGTAAGGTGGTTCGCACAGCCTATCTAGAGCTTGCCAAGGCTTTCGACATCATCCCCCACTTCGGAATTATAGATAAACTCACTAAACTAGGTATAAATCCCTATGTTACAAGATGGGTTGCCAACTGGCTCACTGACAGAACTCACACTGTGAAAGTAGCAGACTCCAAATCCGACTTCAGACCAGTGACAAGTGGAGTACCACAGGGTTCAATCCTGGGTCCTCTCCTGTTTGGTATCTACTTCTCTAAAGTACAGGCTAACACAGAAGGTCTTTGGCTAACGAAGTTCACAGATGACTGCAAACTAGGAGCCATAATCTAAACTCCTAACGATGTGGACATCCTACAAAAGGGCCTCACTGAGACAGATGCCTGGTGTCAAAGCCATGGCCTCAAGCTCAATGCCAAAATGTTCATTGTCATTCCCCGTGGTAGAAACTCTGTACCCATGAACTACAACATAGGCGGTAGTATTCTTAACACCAAAAGTGTGATGAGACCTTGGGACACAGGTGGACAGTAGTCTCTCCTTTGATAATCACATCGCCACAGTAGTCAGGAAATCCTTTTACGTGGCACACCTCATCACAAAAGGATGTTCTTCGTGTTTCACTGTTGCAGTCATTACAGTTGTGTAATCTGCTGACAGGTTGCCATCAGTCGGCCTGAATTCCAAAGTCTAGGGTCCTGCGTCGGTTGCTGTCAGGGGTATAAAACATGCAGCCAACGCCATTTTCTTTAGTCTTTCTTGCCATGCGCTGCCCGAAGCAGAAGCATTTTGCAAGTGCCGGTTGGCCGACTATTGAAATATTCGTGTTTGAGTTTCAGAATCAACGTCTTCAATAAAGCTAAGTACACCGTTGGGGAAACTTTTTTCTTGCTTTTTACCGATGTCAGAAAAAGTTAATAATTGTATTACTTGTGGGAAGCAAATACCTCATAAGGATTTCCATTTATACTGTATTCCTTGCCTAGGCCCTGATCACAACGTGCCTGGCTGTCGGTTTTGTGCTAGATTTAACCAACGCACTATTAAGCGTCGGTATATTTTTGCATCTAAGTATTTTGGAAACAGATTGAACTACCCAGGGATGTCATCTGATAGCAATCCGACTACTGGAGTACATAAAAAACGCAAAGAAAAGGACAGAGAAAGGCAGTCGAGATCCAAAACCGACGACAAAGTTTCTCCTAAGCCAAACGCTGGTTTGCCGGTACTCAGTGAGGTGCTTTCGCAGCCCCTGAAACCTGCTACCTTCGAGTTGCAGGCCTCTACTGACACCCATGTGTCCAGCATGCCGCAAGATACTCAAGGTATTAGACCGACGGATGTAACTCCTTCGGATGGGTCCGGAGCCACTGAGCAGGCACTGGCTTCTTAGGGTGTATTCAGACCTCAACATTTTTATATCAAACCAACAAAAGCTGCAAAACCAAAGGCAAAGACACCTTCTAAAACTAAAAAACTGATGCCTGAGCCACGTGCACAGGCCTCTATGCCTAAAAAACAGATGATCAAAATGGCTGAAGACCTTATTACCTTGATCAGGGGTACCCATCCCCCTCCAGATAAGAGGCCTAGGCAAGACACTGACTATGAATCTTCAGATCAGGTTTCTATTTCTTCTGATCAGGAATTATCTATACCTCCCTATGAGGATTCTGATGCTGAGGAGTATATTCCATCTGCATCTCCTCCTGAGGATTATTCATTGGAGAAACCTTGCATACTTTGAGGGACCATTTTCACTGGGAGAGCCAAGACTTCCCGGAATCAAAAAAGAGGCTCAGGGATTTCCTCCTTCTCCCTCAGCACGAGCCATTAGACATTCCCCCTGTGTTAGACATTGTGGATGATGTTTTTTCGGAGTCAAGCCTGACCCCTGACTCTTTGCCTCTGGCTCCCAGTAAGCCTGACAGGTATTACAGGGTCCCTGACTCTCATAAAATTTTATTTAGAAACCCTGCTGCTGATCCTGAAACTATTTCACAGGGTCCAAAGGGAGTTAAGGCCTCAACAGCAAAAAACCCTACCCCCTCCGACAGAGATTCAAGGGCGCTGGACAGTTGGGGAAAAAAGGTTTATACATCTGCAACCTTGGCAGTCAGGGCCTTGAACTGTCAATTTCATATGCTTAATTACCAACAACATGTTATGAGATTGCTGAAACAAAAAATGATGTTGATTTCAGAATGTGCAGAAAATAAGGAATTGCAGGAATTATTGCATGCAGCTGAACAAGTTGGAAAGCATACTTTGCAATGCGGTTTTGATTCTTTAGATGCCTCCTGCAGAGCCGCAGTTACTGGATCTGTGATTAGGAGGCATGCCTGGTTAAAGGAACAAAATTTGGCTGATCATGTTAAAGCTAAATTGCTAGATGCACATTTACAGCATGATTCTCTGTTTGGTATTAAGGCAGAAGAGGTTTTTAAGAAAATGGAAGACAAAGCTAAGTCTATGCAAACTGTTAAAGATTTCTTACAAGTGCAGCCACCTAGATTCAGTAGACACTGGCCTACAAAATATTGGTCCATTCCTGTGTCAGACAGAGCTCAAAGGGGCAAATCCAGACGCCCTAAGGGTTCCAGGTACCAGGCTCAAGACTCATACAGGTCAAAGCAATGGGGCGCATCCACCTCCAAATATGGAGGAGATAGAGCGCAAACCTACAGAAAGCAGTCCCAATGACTTCCCTCTGCCTACACCAAGCACTTATCTTTTGGCAGCACCCATAGGGGGAAAATTAGCACTTTTTGCTTAAAATTGGCAGTTAATAACCCAGGACAAGTGGGTACTGAACATCGTATCACAGGGATACAGATTCCATTTCCACACTCTGCCAATGACAAATGGTTGGCCAGACCTGCCAAAAAAACAATGGGCAGAGGCACAGAAACAGGTTATGTCCCTCATGGATATGGGGTCCATTCAGACAGTACCAGAACAGGAAAAAGAACAAGGTTTTTATTCAAGACTGTTCTTTGTACCCAGAAAGGACAAGGCCTGGCGGCCAATACTGGATTTATCGATTTTGAACACATACCTGGACATTCCAAAATTCAAAATGCTCACTTAGCAACAGCTTCTGCCCATGCTGGGCAAGAATGCTTGGTTGGTGACTTTAGACTTTAAGAGGCATACCTGCATGTCCCAATAAGACAGTTGTGCAGAAGATACCTCAGATTCAAGGCTGGCTTAATGCATTACCAATTCTCTGTACTGCCCTTTGGCTTATGTACTGCGCCCAGGGTCTTTACAATGTGCCTGGCACCAGTAATTGCATTTTGCAGACAAAGAAGTATTCAAATGTTTCCTTTCTTGGACAACTGTCTCATTGAAGCAGAGAAAAAGGACACTCTTCTACAACACCTGGCATTTGTGAAAAGGCTTCTAGCATGCATATGGTACACAATAAACGAAAAGAAATCACAACTGGTACCCTCTCAAAAGATAACATTTCTGGGTGCAAGCTTGCATACAACTGCCCAGATGGCTTACCTCACGCCAGACAAACAAAGGCAACTGACTACTTACTTCATACTGATGGCAACAAAAACCCAGTCTTCTGCAAGACAAATTCTGCAGGCTCTGGGCTTCATGGCATCCTGCATCCTACTAATTCCATATGCAAGACTGCATATGAGGAAACTTCAATGGTACCTAAAAAGTTTATGGAGTCAACATTCACACAGTCTGGAAACAATGATTCCTCTCATCCCCTGCCTTCAGCAGGAGTTTTATGGTGGGCAAAGGCCTGTCACCAAAACATGGTATGGCCCTTCATTCTACCCCCTGCCAGCCAAACCTTAACAGCAGACGCATCAGATTATGCCTGGGGAGCCCACATGGCAGGAAGATGCATTCAGGGCATATGGGCACCAAATCAAATGCATTTACATATCAACCAGAAAGAGATGCTAGCTGTTCAAAATGCCCTAACAGCCTTCAAAGACTTTACTTCATCCAGGACAACTATTGATAAAGACGGACAAAACCACAGTCATGTGGTATATAAACAAGCAAGGGAGCACGCACTCATACCCCCTTTGCAGATAGCTTTGACCTACCAAATAAATCTTCAAGCTCAATTCCTGCCAGGAAAACAGAACACTGGCAGACGATTTAAGCAGAAACGTTATGGATCCTCATGAGTGGAAACTAAATCCACAAGTATTCAGCATGATAACAGAGAAATGAGGGAGCCCAGACATAGATCTATTTGCCTCTCCTCAAAATCATCAGTTGAAAAGATTCTGCACAAGGATTTATCACAGACAAGCATGGAAAGTGGACGTCCTATCCTTCAGTTGGAAAAACCTGTCAGTTTATGCCTTTCCTCCTCTGCCTCTTCTACCCAAGGTCCTCCTAAAAGTCAGATAGGAGAAGCCAAAGATGATATTAATTGCCCCGGACTGGCCCCGCCAATACTGGTACCCAATCCTAAGGAACTTGTCTCAGTACCCAGCTTGGACCTTCCCTCTAACACCACAATTAATGTCCCAGTAAAACAATCAGATCCTGCACAATCAACTACGGACTCTGAACCTGGCAGCATGGCTAATCCTGTAATCATACGAATGCCACCTCTCAGTAAAGCTGTGATGGCTGTCATTTTGGAAGCCAGAAGGCCTAGTACTAGAAAATCTTATTCTGACAAATGGAAGAGATTCTGTGCTTGGAATCAAGCACAAGGAACTGATACAGCAGAACCACATATTCCTCAGATATTACAATACTTAACTGAGATGCTTGACAAAGGCCTATCTTTCTCATCAATCAAAATCCATGCCTCTGCCATTTCGGCTCATTACAATACAGAGCCATCAATCTTTTCTCATCCTTTACTAAAGCAGTATCTTAGAGGAGCCAAAAACCTAAGGCCTCCTAGAAGATCACCATTACCTGCATGGGACCTCAACTATGTGTTGGGAAAGCTCACCCTGCCTACATTTGAACCAGCCGCTACCGCTGATATAAAGTTCTTGTCATGGAAGACAGCTCTGCTACTAGCAATTACTTCAGCAAGAAGAGTTTCAGAGCTACAGGCCCTCATGGCTGTAGACCCCTTTATCATATTTTACCCAGACAGGGTGTCTCTGAGGACAAATCCTACTTTTATGCCTAAGGTGGTTTCCAGTGTGGCTCTTAACCAAACAGTTCATCTGCCAACTTTTTATCCAAATCCAGAGAACAAAGGGGAGAGAATTCTGCATTCCTTGGATGTACACAGACAGCTAAGATTCTACTTGAGCAGGGCAAAAGCTCTAAGAAAAACTGAGCAATTACTAGTGTCATATGCTGCAGGATCAGAAGGAAAGGCTATCTCAAAGCAGACAATTTCAAAATGGATAAGCCACTGCATCCATTTCTGCTACTTACACCATGGCAAACCTGTGCCCAAGGGCATTAGGTCTCATTCCACCAGAGCTGCAGCTACTTCGGCAGCCTTTCTCAGAGGAGTACCAACCAAAGACATTCTAGAGGCTGCTACTTGCAGTTCTGTTCACACCTTTACAAAGCATTACCATTTGCCTCTCTACTCTAACTCCAGGGCAGGCTTTGCCACTGCAGTGCTGCAGGGCCTTATAGCCGCTCCTAATGCTGTTTAGCTCCAGCCTCCCAACCATAGCTTTGGGATTCTACCCAAATGTAATGA
>NC_056735.1:1348854261-1348951761 GCF_019279795.1 Protopterus annectens | reverse complement strand
TTTTCTATCATAGCTCAGAAAAATTATCTCCCTCATCAGATCAATTTGCCCACCCAGCATTTCCAACAGTGGATCCCGCAGGGGAATCCTTGAAGTCCACTCACCGCACTTCCAGAAAATATGTTCCCAATTACCTCTTTCTTCTTCACACCATCAACATTTACTATCTTCCTGAGGAAAAATTTGCTGGAGTCTACTTAGAAATGTAACCAACTTCTGACTAGCTAGATACAAAACTGTATATATACAGAGTCTTGTGATTATTGTTTTGAATATTGTAAAAGAGATAAAAGAACTGGAAATTGGAACATTAAAAAAGGGAATTTGAAGGTTGGGCGTCGAGCTGGCAACTCGGCACCGTACAAACCTACTGCCAATCATTAGCGGACCGGAGTTCCGCTGTGGCGACCCCAACCGGGAAAAAACAAAAGACAAACAAGAAAAGGGAATGATCAAATTGCATAGAAATAAATGAAATTCAGGGGAACAATACATGCAGAATAATGTTCTGGAGGGGGACTGAGTTTTAAGAGAAGGAAGGAATTGAGCATTTTATGTAATGTTGGACTGAAAGGCACTTATTATAAAGAAAGAAAAAAATGGATGTAGTATATATAAATGAAAAAATGTTAATGTGGTTTGTTTCTTTTTATTGTTGTTTGTCATACTTATTAATATAAATACCAAACAAACGGACAAAACGGCAGAGCAGACTGTACGAAGATTTAATAACAGTTCCCAAAAACACAATGAACTTCCTTTTAAGCGCTTTTCGTTTGTTCTAAATTAACAAACTTCTTCAGAAGTAATTAATTAACACAGCTACTAACAATTTATACCCATAAAAAGTGCGGGAAAACCTAAACAAATTAATGTTTGTAACAATTAAAAACAATTAAAGATTAAAAGGTACCACATACTTAAATTTGTTTCCAAGAGGTTGTAGAAAAAAATATATATTTGACTTTAACAAAGTAACCACCAGGGGCATACATTTCCATCAGGAATCTATACTTAATTTATACATAGTAGTTTCTATTGTATTAAATAATAAATAGTGGTAAATAAAATCTAACGTTATCTTTGCAAGTTTTTAAGTTTTAAGATACTGGAAATTGAACAGGCCTCATTTAAGCCAGGGTAATTGAAAGCATTCAACTTAATCTGCCACAGTAATTCAAGTTCTTCCAATTTGAATGAAGCAGGACCACCTCTTATGTCGAGAACCATGTTGTTGTTGATTAAGAATTTGAATTTATGTGTGGGGTTATGATGGACATGCTTTGCCAGAGCATTGTCCATCTTATTGTGAGAAATGGCATATTGATGTTCATATACCCTATCTCTGAGTCTGCGTTCAGTTTTGTCCACGTAGAATGAAAAACAGTCAGAACATTGAGCCAAATAAACCAAAAATCTAGTGTTACAATTAAATATAGATTTCAACTTATAGGTACTTCCGTTGATTGTGAAAGAATTAGTACAATCAATGAACCTACAGTAGTTACAACTCTCACATTCAGACATACCTGTCACTCTAGAGAGTGGATTATTCCATCTCTCAAGGAGATTTTTCAAGTGTCTACCCTTTTTAAAAACTATGTGTGGTTTATGACCTAAAAATTCAAAGACAGTGTGGTTGGATTTAAATAATTCCCAATTTTTAGTAATCACATTGACGATAAGTTTACTTTGAGTATTGAATGAAGTCACAAAACTACGTTGAAGGTCCTGTCGGAAGTTAGAGGTGACTGTCTCAGGACCATTGACGTCAAGCTCAATGGTAGAAACATTGTCCAAAATTCTATGGTTCCTACTTAGGATTGGTTTGAACCAATTTCCATTTCTTTTGTGTGTGACCTCTTCAATTAATGTGTCCAGTAATGATTCCGGGTAACCCCGATGTAAAAACATCTGCTTCAAGAAGAGACATTCACTAGTGAAGTCTTCATCTAGGCTAGAATTCCGTGATGCCCTCACTAGTTGCCCCTTAACAACTGACTTTTTTTGGTGGAATGGGTGGCAACTAGAGAAGTGAAGAAAGGAGTTAGAATAAGTAGCTTTCCTATATATTTGGGGAGTGAAAATGCCACCTATTTCATTTTTAACCAACCGGATATCCAAGTATGGTATAGTATCAGTGCTAAACGTGTGAGTAAATTGTAAAAAACTAGTAGAAGAGTTGAACTTATTGACGATGTTAGTGGCCAGTAGGTCATCTCCATTTATAAGTCTAAAAATATCGTCGAGGAACCGAGTGTAATAAACTATACAATCCATCATAGCCTCATCTATAAAGACATAATTCGCCTCCCATTGTGCCATCACTAAGTTTGCGACACTTGCTCCGCAAGGGGAGCCCATCGCTAAACCTACTTTTTGAAGAAAAAACTTGTTGTCAAAAATAAAATAGTTATTGGTCAAGATCAAGTCTAATAATTCCATGACTAAAGCAATGTCACTAGTTGGTGCCCCATGTTTTTTCATCAGTTCAGCCACCCATTCGACACTTATGTCGTGAGGGATACAAGTGTACAAATCCTTTACGTCTATTGTTAAAAAATTATAATCATTGTTGAACTCCAAGTCATTTATTTTGGACAAAAAAGACGAAGAGTCCTTACAAATATGTGACTCCAAGATGACATACTTTTGTAACATGGAGTCAACTACCTTTGCGCAAGCATAGGTAGGAGACCCACGACCATCAATGAGGGGTCTCATAGGAGGATTTGTTACATCTTTGTGAATTTTAGGAATCCCAAATAAAGATGGATACTTGGGAAACAAAGGACACATATAGTTAAATAATACTTGATCTACTCGTCCTTCAATAAATAAATCGTTCAAGCAAGATTTGATGAGGCTGTGTATGCCTTGTTCACTTCTGATCTTGAACTAACTATATAAGTGTCACTGTTTAACAGCGTTGCCATACACACTACGTAATCTGAATTGTCGAAAATCACCAACCCTCCCCCTTTATCGGGTTTGCATATCCGAATATCTTGAGATTGGATATACCTTAAAATTTCCTTTTCAGCTTCATGTTCGTTATTTCTATTAAATGACCTACTACTAGCCATGTCCCTAAAGTCCAACTCACTCACTTGTTCAAAAATTTGAAGTAGGGGGTGAAAAGGGGGATTAAATGTGCTAGAAATACGGAAAGGGTTGTTTTCTGTTGTATCAGGAGCGTTCATGAAAAACAAGCCAAAATTAAGTTTCCTCGTTAAAGATTTGAGCTCTACTATAGACTTGGCTATGTCCATATCATGCCAAGGAACATAAGTGTTACCTTTTGCTAAAAAATCCACTAAGCCTAATGGTATAACACTGTCAGAAAAGTTGTAAACTTTAAAGTTATTGTCCTTATTAAATATAATACTAGGACTTGTGACATAACATTGGCAGTCAATAAGTTGGATAGAGGCACCAGTTGATTCATTCACTTCATTCATATTACAGGTTGAAAATGAGGAACGACTAACAGGTGAAGTCGGGACATGGACACACAGCTGGTCATCCAAAAGTACAGATTCGTAACAATGTTGTGGGTCTTGATTCACCTGGGCGGTTTTGTTATCCTTTGTTGTTTGGGTCAGGCTCCTAAAGAATTGTTCCTGCGAAAATCCTGTTGACCATCATTTTGATTAATTATGTTATTACGTTGATGTTGACTAGCCTGATTAAAGTGTCTATTATTATAATTATAATTATAATTGACACGTGAAGTGTTCATGAGCCTTTCACTTCTACGAACTGCCTCTTGACCAGCTTCAGACGTATTAGATGGACCGGAATTGTGATATTCTTCTGGGCGGTCAATGGGCTGCGCAGGAGGACTATACGTTTGGTCAACCAAATGGGAAGAAGTTGAAACATCTAAATTATTGGTGGATAATAAATCTTTACTAGTTAAATTAATAAGTGAATGACCAAGTTGCCAAATCTGTGCTGCTGATGGGGGTGGGTATGCCAAACCCTGTCTATAAGAGTTACAATCACGGTCCAGTTTCTTAGTTTTATTTGTACTCAACTTAGGCATATGCTGGTTAATGCTTGAGAAAGTCCTACCATAGTCGAACTTGTACCTGTCAAATTGTTTGTGAAGTAAAACTTTGTTGTCAACCTCTTTAACCAAAATCGACACATTATCAGCCATCAAAGAATAATGTTTGATCATGACTTCAAGCAGTTCAAAGCCCTGCCCGTCAAATAACTCAATCAGTTCTAAATGGAACGGTGAGTCCTTAATTAGACCGGTCGGGTATTGAACCCTTCAAAGGCCCTTAGGTATAACTTTCTTTCTCAAGCATTCCTTGAAATAAGAAATTTCAAGTTGAGTTTTTTTTGTATTTTAACAGTAAATTGTCAAGCAGTTTTAAATTAGCCACAATGTCAGAATGCAAGCTGTTGTTACCTTCAATTTGATATGCAGTAGCTGTATTCAGAGTTCTTTCAGACGCAAAATTAAAATTAAAATTATTGTCCATCCATGCTGATAACGAGCATGGGTTACCATCTAGGTCTTTTAAGATATTTGTTGAGCCTTGTTGTTGATCATTAAAGTTCTCCTCAGGTTCACCATTCCGAGTTACAGCTGATAGAAGCAGTAGTTGGTTTGACGAGCGAGTGGATGGTGCTGTTGAATCGGCACAATTTAAAAAAGGAACTGTGTCCGCTGTTCTCTGAGCCGGTGGTGGTGTACTCTCATCTAATACTCGTTCGTCGGCAACAACTTCCTGCTGATTTAACACTAGAACACTTGCCGGTAGATTTGAAACATCAATATGCCATTTCTCATAATAAGATGGACAATGCTCTGGCAAAGCATGTCCATCATAACCCCACACATAAATTCAAATTCTTAGTTATCAAGAACATGGTTCTCGACATAAAAGGTGGTCCTGCTTCATTCAAATTGGAAGAACTTGAATTACTGTGGCAGATTAAGTTGAATGCTTTCAATTACCCTGGCTTAAATGAGGCCTGTTCAATTTCCAGTATCTTAAAACTTAAAAACTTGCAAAGATAACGTTAGATTTTATTTACCACTATTTTTTATTTAATACAATAGAAACTACTATGTATAAATTAAGTATAGATTCCTGATGGAAATGTATGCCCCTGGTGGTTACTTTGTTAAAGTCAAATATATATTTTTTCTACAACCTCTTGGAAACAAATTTAAGTATGTGGTACCTTTTAATCTTTAATTGTTTTTAATTGTTACAAACATTAATTTGTTTAGGTTTTCCCGCACTTTTTATGGGTATAAATTGTTAGTAGCTGTGTTAATTAATTACTTCTGAAGAAGTTTGTTAATTTAGAACAAACAAAAAGCGCTTAAAAGGAAGTTCATTGTGTTTTTGGGAACTGTTATTAAATCTTCGTACAGTCTGCTCTGCCGTTTTGTCCGTTTGTTTGGTATTTCTTAGTTTGCAGTGCCTGTGTTTTTTAATACTTATTAATATAAGTCATAATAAAGGTGTTTAAAAAAGTGTGTTCACTTAGGACTTTGTGACTTTAAACATTCTTCTGTTGAATTTTTTTAAATAGTCTAAAAAAAACTTTAAAATTTGTCTCTAAATATGGAAGTACACCTCCTACTGTCATACATTATTTGTGCAGGCAGCATGTAATTGAATCATTGGGCATGTAATTAATTTATTTATTCCTTTGTTAACCAGAGTAGAAGACTTCTCAACATGGACCATTTTCAAGTTGCAGTGCCAATAAAATTTTAAATTAATTAGTTAATTGCCATGCCAGCCTTTTAAAGTAACAGTTGGGCAAAACGCTAACTAACACAAAGGTGAGGGATTCCACTGCCAGTTTACTCCTTTGCACTGCAGTTAAGCTACTACACCCAGGGTCTTCACAAAATACTTGATCCCAGTGATAGCTTACTCAAAACCAAGGATGTGTACATATACCCTTACCTGAATGACTGCCTAATTCAAGTTTTGACCCAGGAAAGAGGTGCAGAGATTGTTAAACCCTACCATCCGTTGTTTCAAGGACTTGGATTTCTCAAAAATTCCAATCCAAACTTGTCAAAGACAGCCTTTCTGGTGTCACTGCTGGATTCGCCAGCAGAAGATTTTCCTTCTAAAGGACAAAGTGGTTTTCCTGTCCTGTTTCTTTGTAGAGATAGCCATAAGGGACTGTGGGTCAGTGAGAGAATGCTTCAGGATCCGGGGTGCATGGCATAGATTTTCCTCATGGCCCTCTTAACAAGACTGTATATGTGGATGTAATAGTGGTATATCAGGATCATTTGGCAGCAGCTCACTAGGTGACTGAAGGAAGTCATCCCCTTGCTGTTGTCCGTACAGGAGATCATATGGTGCAATCACTCATGCTGAAGGACTTGGTTGTTCCCTAATGAGAGGCTTTCAAGATTCTGAAGTAAACCACAAATGCCTTGGAAATGGCCTGGAGCCCCACAGCTAATTTGAAGGTTCAGACAGTTGTAACTAGGAACAAATTAGGAGTTACATAAGTGTCATCAGTATCAAAAATATGACAGCGGTGGTCGTGACTCTCAGGGCTTTCAAGCCAATCTAGAAACCATAGATCTTACACCTAGTAACAGGCAACATTTGTACCCTCTTTGCAGGCTGGCCATGCTAGCTTATGACGTAGTCATAGGCTAGTATATCTCTGAGGGCTTTCAGGTATCTTGCCTCAGGAGAATGCTGTGACTCATCTGCAAACTGATTCAAAAACAAGGGAGGAAAAGCCAGATTGCTAAAACTATTGCCCCCTTGTTTTCCCAGCCGATGCAGATGGCAGTATAAAACTAGAAACCGTCTCTCAGCATGGGCATCTTTATTCAAAAATGTATTTGTTAGTTGAGATCAAAGCAATTTTACATTATGCCCATTTCTTATGCAAATAATACATTAAATCATTAATGTTCGTATAACCTTATTTCAATTAGATAAATGTAGAAAATCAAAAAAAAAAAGTGAAATAACTAAAGTTGTATCTAACTGTAAAACCACAAACAATACATGTACTGTTTTCTCAGGCGTTCACTTTTCCCCATTTTAACTTGATGACATTATTGGACAGCTATACAGTGTAATAAATAATAATTATCTTGCTGTTCTGGTCATTTAAGAAGCTCTTATAATACAGAATGTTTGGGCCACAATTTAGAAGTGTTTAAGAATCTGATCTTAATTTTAACAGCTGAGCTTTGAATGGGTATTTGGTACACCCCGACCTGCAGAATTGCAAGATGACAGCCTGAATGATGTGACCCTCTTACTCTTTGTGCGCCTTTTCTCAGAAGACATGCTAAAAAATATGAGGAAAGCCAGGAGGCATTAAACTAGGAAGTCCTACTTAGCTAAATGGAAGAGCTTCTCTTCTTTTAGTGCCAGATTGGGAACCAGGCGCTCAGGCAGGTGTAGCCTTGTTTCTGTTTCTGCAGCGTCTTTCAGCAAGGTTAGTCTACTCCTCAGAGAAAGTGCATTTTTCTGCCATTTCAGCCTTCTTGCCAATGAACCATGCCACGGTTACTGCTAAAGCAATTTCTCAAAGGGTCCTCCAGCTAAGACCCCATAAATGTGCAGTGATTCCTCCATTGGAACTTAAACGATATGGTGGAAATACTAATTCAGATTCTTTTTTAGCTAGATGCCACTACCTCTTTAAAATACCTGACCTGGAAAACTGAATTTATGGGGCCATCAAGTCAGCCAGAAAAAAATCTGAACTTTAGGTCCCTGTGTGCAGGGAGCCCTTTTTAGTTTTCTAAGGGGACAGAGCCTGCCTGGATACAAAACCTGTCTTTTATGCCTAATGTTGCAGAACTGACTTTGTGTCTTATCCAGTCACCAATATTATTCCCTAACCCTCAGAATAGATGTGTAAGGCATGGTATTCTACCATAAACATGACGGGTCTGAGGAACCAGCCACAGCGGAGTCACCCACCTGAGGCAAAGGCATTTTATCAACCTTTGTGGTGGCAAAGGCTGTTTAATAATATTTTTTTTGTGATTGGAGGAAGGTAGAACTGTGGAACTGTTAGACTCTTCCACGATTAAGCCAAAAAAGTCACTGAATCCAGTGTAAGCCTTGCTGCAAAAGTTGGTAAAATAGTTAAAGTTGTAACTGTCTCCCCATTAAAGCACACTAAGAAGTACTTTAGACACTCACCCCAGCCCCTGAAATTATGTTAACTGTTTATTTGCAGAAAAAGCAGTTTAAATTAAATGTAACAACTTTTTGCCACAAAAGTGAAAAGTAACTCTCCTGTTTAAAAGTGAACACAAGTCACATGACAGTCGACAAAAAACACTACTCTCTCAGTTAAATATTTAAGTTTCACTGAAAAAGTAAGTTTTCTATAATAAATAGAAAATAAAATAAAATTGATGTTTTTTTTTCCTCCAAAGGGAACTTAAGTGCCCAGCAGTGGAACAGAAGTTAGCTGACTTTTGATCTTCAAGTCTACAGAGTAGTGCTGCCTTCGGGGCAGGAAAGTTTTGAATGGCTTTGTATCCATACCTTACTTTGTTACCTCATCTCAAGCTTGGTGCGTGGAAGTTTCCCTGAAAAGCTTTGGAAGCTGTTTGGCTGTTATATCCTGAACAAGGTGCAACCCATTTAGCTAAGGCTACTGCAGCAGTGATCATTCAAACGTATACTGGTATAGTAAGTTTACTTGCATAACTGTGCATTTCATTCTCTGGGAATAACAATTAGTTACAATATTCTTTGATCCCTTCATTGACACTCAGGTCTAAGAACAGTTGTAGATTCAGTACTGATTAACATTTTCCCCTACTCAGGACACAAAACAAAAAAGGGAGAGTGCTGGACAGACTTGATATGTTTGTTTTCAGCAACACGCTATCACAGCAATATAGTTTCTGAGATCCCGGGGTATTTTTTTATTCTTTGCATCCCCCTTGCTCTTCAAGTGACTTGATAAATGAAAGATCCATAAATCTCCTGGACTTGATGATTGCTGTCTTCCTGCATGTAAAGAAAGAAATAATTTGTGTGGTAGACACACAACGCAGCTTACATACTAAAATTCATCACTGTCTTTATCCAAAGTTCATTTAGACAGATTGGTCAGCTTCTATGTTAAAATGATATTACTGCCTTTATCCAAAGTCCAGTTGGATAGATTGGGCAGCTTCTATGTTAAAATGACATTAGTGCCTTTAGCCAAAATCCACTCTCTAGCAACAGTCTTTGGACTGTATTTTGGGACCTGGCCATAGGAGTCCATTTTTCCCTACCTACCAAACCTTACCCCAAAGGTCAGAAAATGGGAAAATGTGGTTTCAGAAATCCCAGAGAGCTTTCCAGGACACGTGCTGATTCTTCCCACAGGGGTAGAGGGAAGGACCACAATTATTTGGTTATTGAACAGGTTACAAAAGATATTAGAGGTGGTCCTTGGTCTTTAAGATTAGAAGAAAAAGAGTTGACTTGGCAATTAAGACTTAATGCTTTTTCATACCCAACATTGACTCCAGCAACATTTATATTTGTTGTATTTTTTGTATATAATGAATTATTTTAATAGATTGTCTTGATAGTATTAAGTCATTTGTTTAGAGAGGGTATATGTCCTTAAAATTTGTATCACTTTTGTGATGTCATATCCAGTTAATATTATTTAATTGGTGCATTTGAAATGTAATGTGTCTGAAGAAGTTCATGTACATTGTTTGAACGAAAGTGCTTACATAAAGAATTTGGAAATAACCCTTGCTTTTTTTTGTGTTTTATCAGTTTTCGGTTTGGTGATTTTACAAAGCTTATCCAGAGGTTACTCCATACCCTTTTCCCTCCCCCTCCCAAATATAAAAAAGATCCCAGATGTCCCACCCAGTCAAAGGGAACAGGCAACTCTAAACAAAGAGTCATCCAAACAGTCCCCGCAGACCAAATAGGATCAGGAACTTACTCAAGGTTCTTTTCAGTTCCAGAAAAGATGGGACTGGAGACCACTTCTGGATTTCACCAACCTAAACAAATCAGTAAGGAAGTCCAAGTTCCAGATGGTAACACTGCAGTCATTACTCCCGTTCTTGTGACAAGACAATTGGATGTACTTGATAGACCTCCAGGATGTGTACTACCACATAAAAATGGACAGGCGGTCCAGCAGACGTGCGCTTTCGGCTGGGATCAAGCCATTACCAGTTTCGGGCTCTGCCCTTTGGCCTTATTACAGCCTCCAGAGTATTCACCACAAGTGTATGGCAGTAGTCGCGGCTCACTTGAGACGTCTAGGTTTCCGAGTGTTTCCATACCTAGACGACTGGCTCCTAACTGCCACCAGCAAGCATCTGCTAACAAAAGTGAGAGACTCCAACTTGCAACTCTGCTGTCAGTTAGGGATCACAATAAACTACGTAAAATCTGCCTTGCTGCCCTCTCAGAGCATTGTTTTATAGGAGCAGAACTAGGTACAACAAACATGATGGCCAAACTCCCTCCAAATAGGGCACAAGTTCTACAATGTCAGGTCTTAAAATTCTTTCCAAGAAAAGAGTGCAATCAAGAACAGTCCTAAAATACTTGGGGACTAAGGCAGCAGCAATAACCTTGATCCCATTAGCACGTATGCACATGTGAATTCTCCAGTGGTTACTATCCACTCAGTGGTCAATGCAGGAACTACATATGTCTCACAAGATTTTGATAACAGAATCTTGCAAAAAGATCTTCGTTGGCAGATTTACTTCACTCATGTGACGCTAGGTCGACCCTTTGTACTTCCCCAACCGTTAGGCACAGTGACCACAGATGCTTCTCAGATAGGGTGGGGGGGCCTTATTTGGGAAAGACAGTCCAAGGTACTTGGCAGGATCACGAGGCCCATTTCCACATCAGTATCCTAGAGATGAGAGTGGTGCTTCTGGTGTTGCAAGCATTCCATAACTCTCTTCTGCTGGGAACTGTTGCAGTACAGAAAGACAACATATCAGTGATATGGTACATAAACAAGGAGGAACTGGATCTTACCCCCCCCCCTTGCCAGGAGGCCCTGAAAGTATGGCAGTGGACGCCCTCCCCCAATGCTTTCTGATAGCAACGCACATCCCGGGGAAATCCAGTGTGATAGCAGACAGACTCAGCAGAGTGATTCTGATGCCTCACAAGTCGTTCCTAAAACAAGAAGTAGCAGAAAAGATTTTCCGCAAATGGGACCAGCCTTGCTACGATCTTTTTGCCACATCCATGAATGCCAAATGCAGCAGCTACTTTGCCCTTATCCCCCCTCTGAGGAAGTCACCAAGGGATGCACTTGTACATGATTGGCCCTCGGGTCTCCTCTGTGCCTTTCCTCCATTTCTATTAATACCCAAAGTTCTTCAGAAAACCAGTTACTTGGGAAGGGACTTGATACTCATCTCTCCATACTGGCCTAGTCAAATCTGGTTCTCCTTCCTGTGGCCTCATCTTTGGGAGGAGACAGTTCTGGACCTTCTGACTCATACATTGGGAATGCTCCATCCCTCTCTTCAACCCCTCAAGTTGACAGTTTGGCTGCTTCGATTCCAACCATAGCCAGGCTCCCTAACCTTTCTTCTTCAGGAATACAAATCCTAATTTCTTCTCATAAGACTTCAACAAGAAAGATATATACAAGCAAATGGAAAATATGTTCTTCATGGGCTTCAAATAATCACATTAATCCCATTTTCTGCCCCAATAGCTTCCATTCTAGAATTCCTGGCAAAACTATTCAGTGAAGGGGCAGCCACAGCTACTGTTAGAGTTCAGTTAGTGGCGATATCCAATTTCCATTCAGCTGAATCAGGCCTCAGTATTATGTCACACAGACTATGCAACACCTTTTTAAATGGTACCTTTTATTAAGGCCACCTATTGGAGACTCTCCAGCACCAATGAGACTTAAATTTTGTCTTATCCCATTTAGTTTTTCCCCCGTTTGAGCCAGCATCATTCTGCAATCTCAAATTTTTGTCTTGGAAAAATACTCTTTTGATAACTATTACTCTTGCTAGAAGAGTATCAGAGCTGCAAGTCTTGTCAATAAACACCCCCCTACATGATTTTTCACAGGGACCAGAGTATCATTACGAGAAAAGCCTCCTTTTTACCCAAAATATGTTCAGTAGCAAAAAGTTCTCGCATTCGATTCTTGGCTGGAGCGCCTTCTTTGTGGAGTCTACATGTCCTCCCCATGGTCGAGTGACATTAATGCCAAGCAGGTAGGTACATGCGTGAATGGGTGTGCCTTCTTTGAAGGTTGGGCGTCGGGCTGGCAACTCGGCACCGTAAAAATCCACTGCCAATCATTAGTGGACAGAAGTTCCACTATGGTGACCCATAACCGGGAAAAGCCAAAAGACTTTTATCTAATTTAAACCAATCCGTAGAACTACCAGTGTTTTCCCTAACTATGAGAATAAGCCAAAATACATGCTGCACCAACTGGATGTACATAAACAATTATGCTTCTGCTTACATAGGACAAAGGACTTCAGAAATTTTTAACAACTATTTGTATCCTTTTCAGATTCAAGGAAAGCTGCCCCAGTTTCCAAAGTGACACTTTCAAAATGGCTCTCAGATTGTATAACCTTCGTTTACAAATCTCAAAACAACCATAAAATAAAAGATCATTCTACAAGGGCAATTGCAACCTCTTCCGCCTTTCGGGCTAGATTTCCCATTGATACCATCTGTGATACAGCAACATGGGCAAGGCCACATAACTTTATCACTCATTACAAAGTCGATTTGGCTTCCAGGAACAGGGCCTCCTTTGGTTCCACAGTTCCGAAGAATATTCTCCCTTGAGCCACTCAAGAAAGATGGTGCTAGGGACACTGTCCCAACCTGCTAAGAATGAAGGCGAGATAGGACAACATCGCATAAAGAAGTTATGTACTCACCATAACATTTCATGTGTGTTGTCCATCTCGCCTTCATTCTTACATCCCACCCTCCTTCCCCTAGCCTTTTGCTCCTGGAAGACCGAATTGAGACAATTGGATACTAGCGTTCTCTGGCCTTCTTGATTGCTCTATTAAGTATTAAGCTGGAATTAGTTTGTATAGCTGCAAACAAGATTTGGAGAACTTTCCTGATTCATTATGGGAAGGGGATAGCCACGAGCTAGTGAAAGATCTCGAGCTGGTGTATAAGCCCAAGTTGCATCCGTGGACTGGATCCAAACCCAGCCTGCTAAGAATGAAGGCAAGATAGACAACAGACATGGAATGATATTGTGAGTACATAACTTCTTTTTTTCTGTAAGGTGGCATGAATAATATTATATTATATTTATTATTATATGTTAATGACTGTACTAAGCATTCCTTAAGAATTTTGCCCAGGCAACAATCTTTTCCACTTACTCAGGAATACATTTTAGTAAATGAAAATTTATTGATCCTAGAATAATTTTTCACATAATTTTTCACTACGGAGTAGTCTTATATATATATATATATATATATATATATATATATATATATATATATATACACACACACACACACATATATGTACACACACACACACACACACACACACATATATGTGTATGTATATATGTATATATATATGTGTGTGTGTGTGTGTGTGTGTATATATATATATATATATATATATATATATATATATATATATATATATATGGGTCCATATGACTTCGTCGACAGTTCATTTGATTGACACTCATTTGGTCGACAGGCAGATTTGCCCCCTTCCCCAATGTTTTAGGTGGGGAGCTTCGCCCCCCAATGTGGGGCGCTGTGCCCCCCACACCCCCCCAACTATATATATCAACTCCAGGGTTGCACAACATTGGGGAAGGGGGCAAATCTGCCTGTCGACCAAATGAACTGTCGACCAAATGAGTGTCAATCAAATGAACTGTCGATGAAGTCATATGGACCCATATATATATATATATATATATATATATATATATATATATATATATATATTAATGCTGTAATTAAATCAAAAGGTGCTTTAACAAGAGAGGTGAGGAGGTACAGCTTCTTCATTCCTGTCCCTCCAATGGCACATCCTCCAGTGTCTGCCAAGTGAACCTGAGACATTTGAGCCGTAGTCAGAGCTATGTCCCTTTATATCACAGAGCTGGCAGCTGACAGGTGTGGCATTTGCTCTTTTTGATTTATCATAATGCACATACTTCCTGAAACAGACATTGCTTAGGTGTCCCTTCAGGGGACGGGCTAGCTAGTCTCCTACATCCAAGTAGGAGTAGGAACATTGTCTCACACCTTGGTCTTTGGTCCTACAAATACACCAACATATTCAGGTCCTTTGTCTTGCACATACATGTTGCAACATACTACTTGAAGCCCAGCTATAGCCACTGATATTCATTCACCAATCACTTTTGGTAAAAATGCTTCCTATGCAGGTATACTGGGTTCCTCAGTAGGTAGAGCAACTTGTTAGCTTTCATCCTCTGTATAACATGGCTATTTGTGTTTCAACATGCTGCAAACATTTCTTTACTGTGGTGTTTCCACCAGTTCTGATAGTTCATGTGTGAATACCCATCTTGTATGCTAACTGATGTATGTATAGATGGTGACTGTCAAGATTACTGTGAACCATCATTTTATTTTAAATATATATATAACATCTCATTCCACAGTTTATCAGGATGTGTATTTATTAGTGTGTCTAGGGGTGGTAATGTGAAGGTTAACTTTACCTGTACATACATCATGCTTCTTTGTGTAGTGCTTGCACATGCGTTTGTATTAGATATTGACTTACTGAATGCAAGCAAGCGTACTGGAAGTTGTGTATCTTGCTCACTGCTCCTGTTTGTTTTCTTGTTACCTATTACCATCAGGATGTAACCCTTGTTACTTTTCCTGTTCTTTGTCTGGGGTTCTTGTGGTAGACCTGGAACTGGAGCCCACCTTGCTTTGCTTCTGTGCTTACTATGTGGATGTTTTCTTGTGTGTTCTTGTGTGTGCATATATTGCATTGTGTCCCAGATGTACCTGACTTGGTACTTCAACAGTCCAGTTACATATCCAATCACATTCCTGCTTGTGCTTCTTTATTTCCCCTGCAGGTATTTGAGGATAGTGTATTGGTGCACTTAACCAGCCTTCAAGGAATAACCAGTGTCACCTTTTAAACATAACATGTTACACGAAGTTCTGTGTCACTATTCATTTATTGATTTTCATAAATATAACACCCTTAATAGACAGTTATTCTCACCTACTAGCTGTCCTTCAGCTGTACCCTTAGTTATGAACCTATGTAATAATGTTATGATTTACAGGCATTGTCCACCTGCTGGGCTCATCGCTTGTCATTTCATTGAATGAGACCCTTTCTAGTTCAAGTGTATTAAGGTGTTTTTATACAAAACACTGTTAATAGGCACATGTACCAAAAAGCAGCAGATAATCTGCCCCCTGATATTACCTCAGCAAATTCTATCACTAAGTTTAAACATATACTAAAGGAACACCTACTTATCAATAGACAACGCCCATGCCTTCCCTCAGGCTGACCCTCTACACCCACTTCTCCCTCAGATCTTTCTCATTCTGCCACTGCGTACTAACTTACTGCATATACTAGTATTCTCAATTCACAAACCTCATCTGCCACGAGCTCTACTATACTCCTGAAAGTTCTCTACTACTCACTGTACACCCCACCTCTTTCTTACACCATCGTACTCAAACACAATATTGTTAATTTGCACATATCTATGGGCAAATTAGACATGCTGTCATTAAATGTTATGTTCTGTACTTGGTCTCCATATCTGTGAAATGACTTTGTATATGTATACTTGCCTTTTGCATGTTTACAAACTCTGGAGCTTTTCTCCCCGGGCCTCCACTGAAAATGGACATTTATCCAGTCAGATTCTCCCGGTCAACAAATGTAAAATAAATAAATAAATAAGATTTTGCGATGGGTAAGAAAAAAGGAAAAGTTAAGAGGCAACAAATCCAACAAAGTGATGGCTGGATTATGTGAGAGAAGATCTGTGACAGGCATGTGTGTAGAAGAAGGTAGGATGATGAATGTTGGCATGACACCCCCGATCCCATGTAGAAAATGGGGAAAAAAGGGGTTGGTAATGATGATGACTGTTGACATCACAGAAGTAACAGAAAGTGTCAGTTAATCAATGGTAAAGGTTTATTTATTACAGTGGTGGGAAGAGTGTTTGGAGTTAGCTGTGAATTTGGATATCTTGTTGTAGCACTCTTCCAGTTTGGCTTTTAGGGAGGATTGGAGGTTGACAAGTATAGGTGAACCATACATGAGAGAGGTGAGAAGGTAGGTGGGTGCTAGTGTTTTTTAGATGAGGGGGTTAGGTATTGATTGTGTGTGTAGAGTAATCACAGTTTCTGATGGGTTTTTTGATATTTTGTTGTATGTGGATATCAAACTTTAGTTGTTCGTTTATGACTACTCTGAGGATTTTTGTGTGTGGGACAATTTCAATTAAGGACTGATTTTGGCTATATATTTTGAAAGTTACTTTGGGTGATAAGGTAGATTTTGATGGGGTGAAAATTACGATTTTAGTTTTGTTTGGGTTCTGAGCTAAGTGATTGGTTATCATCCAGTTTTCAGTGGTGGTGAAAGCAGATTGTGTCTTAAGTACTAGTTCTGAGATTGAGTCATCTGTGCAGATTACTGTAAAGTCATCTGCATACTGAATTATGTCGCCGTTGAGATACAGGTGCGGAAGTTATTGATAAAGATGTTGAATAATAGGGGGCCAAGTATTAAGCCTTGTGGAACTCCAGTAGGGGTATTGAAGTGGGATGAGAAGGTGTTTTGCCATTTGACTGTTTGTTGCCCATCAGAAAGATAGCTAGAGAACCAGTTTATTGTGGTGGGAGAGAGATTGAAGTGAGAGAGCTGTGATAGTAGCAGAGGGTGGGAGACCGATATCAAAGGCGTTTGAGAGGTCTAGGAGTATGGATGTAACAGTTTTCCCAAGTCGCTGGCCTTGTTAACTGTGTCTAGGAATGATATAAGGGAAGTGGTAGTGGTGCGGAAGTTATTGATAAAGATGTTGAATAATAGGGGGCCAAGTATTAAGCCTTGTGGAACTCCAGTAGGGGTATTGAAGTGGGATGAGAAGGTGTTTTGCCATTTGACTGTTTGTTGCCCATCAGAAAGATAGCTAGAGAACCAGTTTATTGTGGTGGGAGAGAGATTGAAGTGAGAGAGCTGTGATAGTAGCAGAGGGTGGGAGACCGATATCAAAGGCTTTTGAGAGGTCTAGGAGTATGGTTGTAACAGTTTTCCCAAGTCGCTGACCTTGTTAACTGTGTCTAGGAATGATATAAGGGAAGTGGTAGTGCTGTGACCTGGTCAAAAGCCATGTTGAGATGGAGATAAGAGGTGGTTATGGGTGAGATGGGGCATCATTTGGGATTGGATACATTTTTCTAGTATCTTGGAGATTGGGAGGAGGATGGCAGTAGGGCGGAAATTGGTTATATCATGAGTTTTGTCTCCTTTGTGTAGAGAGAGAATGTAAGTCTTTTTCCACAAATTGGGTACATAAGATTCCTGAATAGATCTGTTAATCAGGATACTGATGAGGTACATGATGACTTCATGGGCTACCTTTAGGAATGTGGGTGGTAGGTTGTCAGGAGCATTACAGCAAAGTTTAAGCTTTAAGAGTAATCTTTTTATGGTTGTGGTGGTGATGGGTTGTAGTGTAAGGTTGAGGGGGTGGGGGTAAGTGGAGGGAGGGGAGTGTTGGCAAGTTTGGGAGGGGGAGAGTGAGTTCGGGGAGGGAGGGTTATTTGTTTTGCTAATAGTAGTAAAGGTGGCAGTGATGTCAGCTATGCAGTTTAAGAAGAAAGAGTTAAAAGGAGATGCTATTTCCAGGGGTGTCTTGACAGGATGTGAGCATGGATTTTCTTCAATGCCTGAGTTAAGGAGAGAGGAGATGGAATTCCAGCATTTTTTGGGGTTTAGATTGTGGCTGGATTGAAGTTTAGTGTAGAATGTTCTTATATCCTTATGGACTAGTTTCTTTACTTGGTTGCAGAGTTGTTTAAAGAGCAAGAGGTAATCTTGGTGTTTGTTTTTTCTGTAGGACTTCAGGGTTTTGTCTCTGAGGTATATGAGATCCTTAGTGGGTTTGGTCAGCCAAGGGGCAGGATTGTTTTTTATTCTTTTTATACGAATTGGTGCTTGTTGGTTTTAGTGTGTCGATGAAGGAATTGTTGAAATAGTTGCTGTCATTGTTTAATGGGAGTGTTTTTAGTATATTCCAGTTTATAGTTTTGAGGGTGGATGTCATTGTTTAATGGGAGTGTTTTATTATGTTCCAGTTTATAGTTTTGAGGGTATCGGAGAAGAGTTGTGGGTTGAAGTTTGTTAGGTTTCATGTGTCCTTATAGTGGTGTTGGAGTTGTAGGGACCTTGAAGACCTGCAGATATATGCAGGGAGGTGGTCACTTAAGGAGTCGGGTAGGACGCCAGCTTCTGATATTTTGTTGGGGTGTGTGACAAGTATCCAGTCCAGAATGGGCCAGGTTGAGTAGACTTTGGAGGGTCTGGATGGGGAATTTATTAGCTTGGTGTAATTGAATTGATTTAAGTTGTTGGTTGCGGGGTCGGAGGTTATGCTAGTCCAGTTGATGTTTACATCCCCTAGGATGATTTTCTCATTATTTATGTTGGAGGAGATCCAAGAGAGAATATCTTCAAGAATTGGGATATTGTTTCCTGGTGGGATGAATAGGGTGATTAGACAGAGATTTTTATTGTTTATTTTTATGAAAGTAATGATTATTTCAGCATTGGAGAACTTGGGAATGCGGTTGGAGTATGGTATTATAGTGAAAGAATTAGCAAACGTTATTGCAACTCCACCACCTTTTATATTGGGTCTGTCAGATCTAATTATTTGATAGCCGGGGGTAGAATTTTGGAGTCGTTATTATAGGGTTTCAGCCAGGTCTCAGTTAGGGCAGTGATGTCAGGTTGATATGTGGGAGAGCCATGAATATAAGTTGGGAATTTTGTTATGAAGGCTTCAGGTACTTATTGTTACCAAGCAGAGAGATTTGTTGGGGTTGGCTTGATGAGGAGGTGTGGGGTTATTGTTTGGAGTTTGGTGGGGTAAGGGTTGGGGTGAATGTCACCAGATAAAGGTAACATAGACAGAATATGTACTTTGGGTGTTTTTGCTTAGTGATTTTTTTGGGGGGGCTAGTGATGTTAGAGGGGTTTGTGTTACAGTAGTTAGGGGTAATGTTGTTTCTGGGTGTGTGGGGAAAAGTTTTTTATTTTAAACTGGTGGACAGTAAATGTTTGTAGAAGGTGAGGAGATATGTTTGAATAGCTGGTGGCATTGCTGATGGTAGATATGGGGATGGTGGGGGAATGGGGTAAGAGAATAAAGGATGAAAGGGTGGTTAGATGTAATAAAGTGCAGAGGAGTAGTAGTAATAATATCTGGGTTGTGAGGAGTTTAAAGTATGGATGCATATTATTTTGTGTTGAGTGGGATGTTGAGAGTTATGGATGGTTGTAATGAGGACGTGCAGTTGTTATATTTTTTAAAAAAGTTAGTGAGGAATAGATGTATAGTGCAATGAAAGTACTTGCCCCCTTCCTGATTTCTTATTTCTTTGCATGTTTGTCACACTTAAATGTTTCAGATCATCAAACAAATTTAAATATTAGACAAAGATAACCCAGGTAAACACAAAAATGCAGTTTTTAAGTGATGATTTTATTTATTAAGGGAAAAACTATCCAAACCTACATGGTCCTATGTGAAAAAGTAACTGCCCCCTTGTTAAATTATGAAGTAACTGTGGTTAATCACATTTTTGGGAAAGCTGAGTTCAGTTTCATTAGCCACACCCAGACCTGATTACTGCCAGACCTGTTGAATCATGAGATCACTTAAATAGAACCTGTCAGAGAAAGGGAAGTAGGCCAAATGATCTCAAAAAGGAAGACATCATGCCGCATTCTAAGAAATTCCGGAACAGATGAGAAACAAAATAATTGACATCTACCAGTCTGGAAAAGTTACAAAGGCATTTATAAAGCTTTGGGACTCCAGCGAACCACGGCGAGAGCCATTATCCACAAATGTAGTAAACATGGAACAGTGTTGAAACTTCCCAGGAGTGGCCAGCCTACAAAAATTACCCCAAGGGCACAGGGACGACTCATCCAAGAAGTCACAAAAGAACCCAGAACAACATCTAGCGAACTGCCGGCGTCACTTGCCTCAGTTAAAGTCAGTGTTCGTGACTCAACCATAAGAAAGAGACTGGGCAAAAATGGCATGCATGGCAGAGTTCCAAGGTGAAAACCACTGCTGACCAAAAAGAACATAAAGGCTCATCTCACTTTTGCCAAAAAACATCTTGATGATCTCCAAGACTTTTGGGAAAATATTCTGTGGACTGATGAAACAAAAGTTAAACTTTTTGGGAGGTGTTAAATCTGGCATAAAAGTAACACAGCATTTCAGAAAAAGAACATCATGCCAGCAGTCAAACATGGTGGTGGTAGTGTGATAGTCTGCAGCTGCTTTGCTGCTTCTGGACTTGGACGACTTGCTGTGATTGATGGACCATGAATTCTGCTCTCTACCAAATAATCCTGAAGGAGAATGTCTGGCCAACAGTTTGTGACCTCAAGTTGAAGCGCACTTGGGTTCTGCAGCAGGACAATGATCCAAAACACACCAGCAAGTAAACATCTGAATGGCTTTAAAAAAAACAAAATGAAGGTTTTGAAGTGGCCTAGTCAAAGTCCGGACTTGAATCCAATTAAAATGCTGTGGAACGACCTTAAAAAAGCGGTTCATGCTCAGAAACCCTCCAGTATGGCTGAATTAAAATAATTTTGCCAAGAAGAGTAGGCCAAAATTCCTCAACAGCGATGTGAAAGACTTATTGCCAGTTATCGCAAACGCTTGATTGCAGTTGTTGCTGCTAAGGGTGGCATAACCAGTTATTAGGTTTAGGGGGCAATTACTTTTTCACATAGGGCCGTGTAGGTTTGGATAGTTTTTTTCCTTAATAAAATCATCACTTAAAAACTGCATTTTGTGTTTACTTGGGTTATCTTTGTCTAAAATTTATATTTGTTTGATGATCTGAAACATTTAAGTGTGACAAACATGAAAAAGAAATCAGGAAGGGGGCAAATACTTTTCCATTGCACTGTAACCTGTTGGTGCAAAGAGAGTGGTGTGTGTGTATATATTTGGTAGTTAGTATGGATGTTATTGGTGGTAAGGTAGGGGTGTTGGTTGATAGAGTAGAAGTAGGGAGAGGTAGGGAGGCTTGTGATTGGTGTAGGGTAAGTGAGAAGAGTTGTGAGAGTATAAGAGTAGCGGTAGTGGGGGCGGGTGTGAATTAGGGGCAGGGTAGGGGAGTGGAGTGAGCCTGAAGGGCGAACGGAGTGGGATGAACTAAGTCTCAAGTCTCGGCAGCAGAAAAACGATCAGTAAGCTATGAATTGCTTTTCCTGTATCTGTTCAGTGGTCTCCAAATGGAAACTTTTCAAGTGAGAATCTCTGGGTTGGTTTTTGAGAGCATTTTAGGGCAGTGTTAACGTAGAAACATTTAGCTGGTTGTAACAGAGCTCAGTGAGAAGGTTTGTGTTGCCTGTATCTAAGGGGTGCCGAGAAAGCACACCCTAGGCAGAGAGAGTGAATGTAATGGGACGTTGCTGGTTGGGGGGGGGGGGCGGATGAGGCTGACTACGTCCCAGTGATGCGAGGAGCAGGAAATAACCAGAGCAGACTACGCTGCAAGAGCAGTAAAATAATCAGAAAGTTACACATACATTATTACAAAAAAAATGCTGTTGGAAGTTGCAGGTGACTAGATGGAGTCCGGTAGCTGGTTTACTTCAGAATAGGGCAGACGCAAATCTAAAATACAAAAACAAAATAAAAGCAAGGTGAGTATCAGGACAAGGGAGCAGAGTGGTGTTAGTTGACACAAAACTAGGAGGTAAAGGTTAAGAGCAGCATAGTTTGATAGATAAATAAGAGGAGTGCTTTAGGTGGATGTACTAGTGGAGGGGGAAGGGGACAAGAAAGGGAAAAAAATGAGTGTGAGGACAGTGATGAGATATACAGACAGAGGTGACAGTGTGCAGCACTGGTAGAAATACACAGGGAAATTATGAACAGAGAGCAAAGTATGCAAACCAGTACTTAATGTGATACACTCAACCATGCAACATATTACTGCTGCTAACCGTTACACAGCATTAAAGACTAGAAGCAGACAGCTTATGTGACACTGAAAAACAAAATGTTGCTTAAAACAAGTACATATTAGCATGGGGAAAAAAGATGGCTGAGCCACCAGTGGAATATCATTCTACAGAACCAATATGTAGACAACTAAATCATAACCAGTCTAAATAGTAGCATGTAGATAGAGCTGTGAATAATGCCAGTGGTAGGTAACATTTAAGCATTACATCTAATAACTACACTTTTCAGATAGATTAACATCAGATCATATTAAGATACACACACAGTTTTAAACAGAAGCAGTCGCATATATCAACAGTAAGTAATTAGCAATGCTTTGCTATAAACAAAACCATGCAGTAGCTACCGTAAATGTGATTAAACAATGGGTATTAGATCTTGCGCATCACCCGACATTTCAGAGTGTGGCTAGGCTAGGAAACTACTACAAAAAATGACGCTGAACTCCGTAATGTGTTCTTCAATGCCACGAAGGATTATTGGGGGGGGCAGGTAATTCATATCCGTACATGTATTCTGTTGTAATGGGCTAGTCGCTAGGTATTGGAGAGTGACCAGATAGTGAGTCAAGTCTTGGCAACAAAAAAACAATCAGCAAGCTATGAATTGCTTTTCCTGTATCAATAGAATACTGTGCACTATTCAGTGGTTTCCAAATGGAAACTTTTCAAGTGGGAATCTCTGGGTTGGTTTTTGAGATCCTTTTCGGGCAGTGTTAACTTACAAACATTTAGATGGCAGTTTGTGTTGCTGGTATCTAAAGGACGCCAAGAAAGCACACCCTAGGCAGAGGGTGCAAATGTAATGGGAGGTTGGTGGTAGGGGCAGTGAGGCTGACTATGTCCCGGTGACAGAAGTAGCAGGAAGTAGCCAGAGCAGACTACACTGCAAGAGCAGTAAAATAATTAGAAACGTACACATACATTGTTACAAAAAAGCAAGCTTTTGGAAGGTGCAGGTGACTGGATGGGGTCCGATAACTGGTTTACTTCAGAATAGGGCAGATGCAAGTATTGCAAAAAAGCAGGCTGTTGGAAGGTCCAAGTGAGTGGATGGGGTCCAGTAGCTGGTTTACTTCAGAATAGGCTGGACGCAAGTATTATTACAAAAAAGCAGGCTGTTGGAAGGTGCAGGTGAGTGGATGGGGTCCGATAGCTGGTTTCCTTCAGAATATGGCAGACACAAATATTATTACTCCTGAACTCCCATCCTGCTGAAAGAAGGTACCCCCTATGCTTTAGTCAAACACAGGATACTGTATTACACTCTTCCTCGTTCTCTTTGTACATATTGTAAATATTGTTTGCATACCTGTACTATACTAAAACTCTGAATGTCTATAATGTCTGTTAACACGACTGTACTTTATCTCTGCATTATTAGCTTGTTAACTTTTCTACATGTGTACCTTGATTGTTTGTTACAAATTGTTCATACTCTGTAACTGTTTGTGGAGCTTTTCTCCCCAGGACTCTGCTGAAAACAGACACTAGCTGTCCAGCCAGACCATCCTGGTAAAAAAAAAAAAAAAAAAAAAAAAGTTAAATAAATACAAAAACAAAAAACAGGCTGTTGGAAGGTGCATGTGACTGGATGGGGTCTGATAGCTGGCTTACTTCAGAATAGGGCAGATGCAAGTCTTAAATATGATTGCACAAAGGATATTAGATCCCGCACATCACTGGACATTTCAGAGAGTGGCTAGGCTGAGAAATGGCTAAAGAAAATGGCGTTGAGTTCTGTAGTGTGTTCTCCAGTGAAGCTAGGTAAAAGATAAAAATGGATTCTTAAAGAAGGTAAAACTGATGAACACATTATCGAATGTCATGTAAAAAAGATAAATCTTGACTCACTGACTGAAGCTGGTCAGCCAGCGGCGCTTCCAGAGTCATTGTTGTAGTAAGTTGATAAAGATGACACCTGACGTGTCAAAGTTGGCATGTGGAACTACAAACAGCCCCTCAGAAGTGAACATTCACAGGGCAGCAGGGCACAATAAGCTGCTTCAGGAGACAGGAACCCAGGTCATGACTGGACAGATAAGCCAACATACAGATGATCCTAAATGAACAGGCAATTCATTGACTGCACAAAACATGTATAATGTGGTGGTTCTGCACCACCTATAAGCAGTCTAATTCGGTGTTGGATAGTCTCAGATAGATAGTATTACTATTGTCCAAACTGTAGGGGACCAAGGAACGAATAAATATCAAGATATCAGTTTTTTATATCAAGTGCTTAATCTTTGATATGCTTTGCAGGTGGAAACAAGAATGCCTCACCACAGCTGACGTATGACTCCAGAGTGCTAGCGTAGGGTCTACACCAAGGTTGTGCACTTTATTTACAAGATTCAATCTTGTTACCAGAGTACATGATGTAATTTGTCAAAGGTAGAATAAAAGAGTCTGTGAAAGTTGCATGAGGTGCTGAGTCCTCAGTTTGGATGGTGATAATTTTCATCAGATTTAATGATTGCCATGAATGTATGGTTTCAAAACCATCAGTCAAGGGATAGACAATTGCTGTCTCATCATAAGGGAATGAGAAGTAGATCTCTGTGTCATCAGCATAGAGATGATAAGCTATATCCACTTTCCCTTAAAAGATCTCCTGAAGGAGGCGTATACACCATGAGAGGTAAAGGTTCCAAGATCAAACCCTGTAGTATTCCACAACTGAGATATTACAAAGAGGAGAATTAAGCCTTGAACAGACCATATGAGTACAGCTAGAGGTAGGAACAAAACCAGTCTAGAACTGTAGAAAAAAAATTAAACACCAAATTTGTAAATGCTTTATCAAAGTGCCGTAAATACTGCAGAAAGATCCAGGAGTACCAACACTGTATAGTGTTGTCTGGTCTCTTGCCGTTAAGTGATCCTTAACAGCTGTTACAAAAACAGTTTACTGTGGCATTTGTGAAAGCCTGACTGAAAGCAACCCATTAGTACACTAAGTGTAAGGTATTTGTTTATTTTTTTATGTATTTTATTACATTTGTTTACCAGGAAAGTTGACCGGAGCTAAAAGAGCCCATTTTCAGTGGCGGTCCGGGGAGAAAAGCTCCGACAAGTACATAGATACAGAAAAAAATGAAACATTAATTGGTACAGAAGTAGAAATAGTGTTACACATAGTGATTACAGAATATATACATAAAAGCAGGAATTTAGTTGGTTTGATTACAGTAATATATACAGAATATATACATAAAAGCAGGAATTTAGTTGGCTGCCATATGAATTCAATCAGAGAGGTATAAACAGAGATCAGCATTATTGTACCAGTATCAACGTGATGAATAAATATGGAGAAAGTATCATCAGTCACTAGTAGCAAAAAGCACAGGAGTTTAGTTATCATATAAGGAGAAGGAAGAGGTTAGGTTATAGAGCAAGTGGATAGCCAGGAAGAGTTGAGATGATTTTTCAGTAAGTATTTAGTTGCGTATAGATGACCTTCTCAATAACTTTCCACAGAAAGAGAAGGGCTACAAATTGGGTGGTTCCCATGAAGGATATTTGGATCCAAAGATGTTCTTTGAGGGTGAGTATAACTACAGCCTCTTTCTAAGGCTGATGGAAAAAAAAAGCATTCCTCAAAGTTAAAACTAGGATCTGGTAAGTTACTAGTAATAGCACATCAAGACTGACCATTACCAGCCTTGAAAGGCAGATATCCAACCTGCATGATGTCAGGTACATACCAGAGATAACAGAAGTGATTTCCATGAAACTGGCAATATCAAATCTAGTCTAGAGCTAGCTAAAAGGTATGGAAGTCACAACTCTTGCCCATGGGGGTCATCTGGTGAAATTGCAACTCTAACTCGGATAGCGAAGAACCAAGCAACAGGTTCACATTTTGATTTAGATAATGTTGAGCTGCATAGTCTGTCCACCACCTGAAAAGAGTGCTGCTGATCATTTTTTTTTTATACATCTCCACCTGTTAGCTGGCATAATGATCATCCAGGTCAGGCTTGTTCCTACACAGCCCTGCTTGGCACCAAGATCAGTGTGATTGTAATGTGGTAGTTCTAGTCTGAAGCAAATCAGGAAATGATCAGACCAGAGACTGGTTCCACCAGATCTGATGAAGTCATGTCCATTAGGTGGATGGAATCCAGTTTATGCCCCAATTTGAGTTGGTGAGGTAGTAATCTGAGCAAATCCAAAGCCATTCATAGTACAACTAAACTCACTGGCCAGAGTCACTGATTCAACATCAACCCAGATGTTAGTCACCCAGCACCACTAAGTAGTGGTGACCCAATAAAGAAGTCCTTATTTCTTCTAGGAATGTTTTTGCTAAACCTAGTGGATGGTAGGCAAGGATAAACCTACAATTTACTCCTGCAACCAAGACACACTCAGAGGAATTAGTCACCCTAGTGTTAACCTTAGTCAGCTTCAGCCTGTCCCTGCAATGGGCTTCAAAGTTACCCTAACCCTGAACCTACCCCCCCCCCAAATACTGCATAACTGAGAACCTTGGAAGGATGCAGTAGCTAAATAGTAATCATTCACATATTTCATCTATAAATGCAATGTCGTCATCATGGAACAAATCAGAAATAAACCCTTAGTAAGGCCTTGGGAGAGTGAATACCTGGCCCCTTCCCAAGATGACATAAAGGGACCATGGTTACCATCAGAAGAAATGAACTCTGATGATTACTCACAGGGAGATAGCACCAAGCCCCCTGCCCCACAACTGGTATGTTTTCAGGAGCATCCAATGACAGCCAACCACACCTTTGACCTCAGTGTTTACATAAAAGATTAAAGATGTAAATGCCTGCCAAGTTGAAGTACAGCCCAAGGCAACATGGGTGGGATGAAAAGGTATAATGCCATTAAGAGAAAGCTACTATAATAGAAAACCATAATAAAAGAGGTAGAAATGTGAAGACTTTGGTGTGATTAAGTATCATTTTTCTGCATTGTCTTGCTGCCTTTAGCTAATTCCACCTAAAACGCTGATTTTCTAGAGTTTCTGTGATTTAAAAAGCTTGTTTCAGCTACATATTGTACTTATTTTACTGCCTGCACTTTAACAAAGTCGTTTTTTGTGTTTAAATTACCTGTTTAACTGTTGTAGGCTACACACTCAAGTGTGATAGCCATTTCTTTGCATTTAAAGTGGGTTTTTTTATTGTATCAGCTTTATTTTCTGAAAAAATATATATACTTGTTTAGCTGCCTGTCTAAGCTAGTATAGTCCAATTTTCAGGTTAGTGCTGAATTCAGGGCTGTGTTACAAGATGTCCTTCATGGATGCATCTGCAGTCATAACAACTGGGTTGTCCTGTCGTCAGGCAGCCCTTCAGTCGGCCGGATTCCAAAGTCCGGGTCCGGCTTCGGCTGATGTCGCACTTCACCCGACGTCATCTCTGTTGGTCTTCGGGTATAAAAGCATCAGCCGACGCCATTTTCCTCAGTCTTTCTTGCCGCGTGGCGCCCGAAGCAGAAGCTGTTCGCAAGTGCCGGTCGGTCGGATCCAGAGATTACTTCTACCGAATACTACTTCGAAGACTTCTAAAGCTAAGTACCCCGCTGGGGACTCTTTCTTGCCTCAGCCGATGTCAGAAAAAGTTAATAATTGTTTAACCTGTGGGAAACAAATACCTCATAAAGATTTCCACTCTTATTGTCTGCCTTGTTTAGGCCCAGCCCACGACGTAGCAGCCTGTTCGGCCTGTGCTTCTTTCAACCGACGAACGCTTAGGCGTCGGTCGGAATTTGCAGAACAGTTTTTCGGTTCTGATTTTGCGTACATTATGCCGTCGGATCCTCCGACTACCCAATCTGCCAAAACGCAAAGATAAAGACCGACACTCGCGGTCCGCGGTTTCGGCGAAACCATGGTTAAGCAAACATGAGTGTCTCGGTTTCGGCGAAACCGAGAAAACTGATCAAAGTACAGCTGAACCTATCTCTACAACTGAGGCCCCTGCTACCACTCTTGAATCGGCCTCAGAAATTTTATCCACTACGGTGGTTGCCACTGACTTATCAGACACCATTCCCTTGGCTGTCTCTACCCCAGCACGTGGTGCTGCTAGGCCTCCAGCAGCCATGTCCATTAAGGCCTTCGCCAGGGCTAAAGCAGCCAAGACTACTAAGACAGTGCCTGTTAAACCCCCACAACCAGGCCCTCTTCTAGTTCTCAAATGCTTACTTTGGCAGAAGATTTAATTTCATTAATTAGAGGATCTCAATCTCACCCAGACAGGGCCTCTCAGCCCCAGAGAAGAGACCTAGGGCAGAGCCCCTGAGCCAGTGTCCTCTGATGATTCTGCTGATGAATCAGACATAACTGACCAGCCAGAGGCTCCTTTCTCCAATTTTGAAGATTCTGATGCTGAAGAATCCATTCCAGCTGCTTCCCCACCAGAAGAATTCTCCTTTGGGGAAACCTTACATGCCATGCGAGAGCAGTTCCAATGGCAGCAACAGGATTTTTCAGACTCCAGAAAAAGACTTAGGACCTTTCTGCACCTCCCACAGCACAGGCCCTTAGCTATACCTCCTGTTCTCTCTGTGGTGGATGATGCTTTCAACGATGTCTGCTCCGCTCCAGATTCTTTACCCCCAGCCCCTGCCAAGCCAGACAGATTTTACAGGGTGCCAGATACTCATCACCACCTTTACAAGGCCCCACTTGCAGACCCGAAACTATATCCCAGGGTCCCAAGGCAGTAGCCGCGACCATAGCTAAAAACCCTATTCCTTCTGAAAGGGAAGCAAGGTCATTAGACAGATGGGGTAAAAGGTCTACACTTCAGCTACTCTCTCAGCTAGAGCTTTAAACTGTCAGTTTCACATGATACAATACCAAGAGTTTATGCTTGATCAGTTAACTAAAAAACTAACCACTGATGAATCTCTTGATAAGAAATATGTATTAGAAATGGTAAATAACATACAACAGGTTAGCAACCATTCCTTAAAATGTGGCTATGATGCACTGGAGGCTTCATTTAGATCAGCCATGACTGGCACAGTGATAAGAAGGCATGCATGGCTAAAGGAGCAAGCTTTACCGGATCATGTTAAAGCTAAGTTGCTAGATGCTCCTATGGATAAGACAAGTTTGTTTGGTACACCTGCCCAGCAGGTTATGAAGAAAATGGAAGAAAAGGCAAAATCTGTTCAAACGGTTAAGGATTTCTTGCAGGTTCAACCCCCAAGGTTTAGCAGGAACTGGCCTGCCAAAAATTGGTCCTTTCCTGACTCCACAAAATTTCAAAGGGGCAGGAATAGACGTTCCAGAGGCAGAAATCAATCCAGAGGAGGTGCCTACAGAGGACGACAGTGGCAAGGTAACAACAGAGGCACAGACACAACCACTGCCACTACATCAGCACAACCACAGTGACTTAACCCTAAATCCGCCTACCAGGGAACAAATAGCAGCTCCTCTAGGCGGAAAGTTAACTTTATTTTCAAAGAACTGGCACTACATAACAAAAGACAAGTGGATTTTAAAAACCATAGATCAAGGTTACCGGTTTCACTTCCACACTTTACCAGTCAAAAGAGGAATGCCAAATCTACCTCCAAATCAAAAAACAGAGGCACTACAACAGATAATGGAGTTAGCAAACATGAGAGCTGTGGAAAGAGTGCCAACAGCAGAGCAAGGAAAGGGGTTCTACTCCAGACTATTCCTAGTTCCAAGAAAGGAAAAAAGTTGGAGACCAATTCTCGACCTGTCCACCTTAAATACATACATCATTGTCCCAAAATTCAAAATGCTGACCCTACAGCAACTTCTTCCCATGCTGGGCAAGGAGTCTTGGCTGGTAACTCTAGATCTCAAGGAGGCATACCTGCACGTCCCCATTCGACCAATCTGCAGAAGATACCTCAGATTTCTTGCAGGATCAGAGCACTATCAATTCTCAGCATTGCCCTTTGGCTTATCTACTGCCCGCAGAGTATTCACAAAATGCCTGGCATCAGTAATCGCCCATTGCAGACTACAGGGAATTCAAATTTACCCATACCTGGACGACTGCCTGCTACAAGGGGACAACAAAAGCAAGCTGACAACAGATTTACAAAGGGTCATTTACTTGCTACAAGCACTGGGATACACAGTCAATTTACAAAAATCACGGCTGATACCATCCCAAACAAGGACATTCTTGGGCGCGGAATTGGACACAGTAAAACAAATGGCATTCCTGACTACAGAAAAACAAAAAGAACTCCCTCTTTACTTCTTGGCACTAACAAAACTGAACAAGTTAACAGCAAGAAAAGTACTGCAGGCCTTGGGCTTCATGGCATCATGCATAATCTTGGTCCCATTTGCCAGACTACATATGAGAAAACTACAGTGGTACCTAAAGAATTTATGGTCCCAACACAGACACAGCCTAGAAACAGAAACACCCACTAATTCCATGCTTAAAGCAGGAGTTCCTATGGTGGGCTCAGGCATGTCAGTCAAACCCAGGCCTACCCTTTCGCAGATGTCAAGCAAGCCAGACCATCACAACAGACGCTTCAGACCTAGGATGGGGGGCCCACATGCTGGACAAATGCGTGCAAGGATTGTGGACACAGGATCAACTTCACCTGCACATCAACCTAAAAGAAATGCTGGCAGTAAAACTGGCAATCCAAAAGTTCAAACCATTTCTCCAAGAGGGCCAGTTGATGATAAGGACAGACAACACCACAGTCATGTGGTACATCAACAAACAGGGAGGCACTCATTCATACCCCCTATGCCGAATGACTTTGGAGCTGTGGACCCTGGCACTCAGCTACAACATCCAGTTACAGGCAATATTTGTACCGGAAAAGAAAATACTCTAGCAGACATATTAAGCAGAACCACATCGGATGCCCACGAATGGAAGCTGCACCCGGACATCTTCAAGACCATCTCAAAGAAATGGGGAATGCCTCAGATAGATCTATTCGCATCACCTCTCAATCACCAGCTCAAAAGTTCTGCACAAGGACATTCCACCCACTAGCATGGAAAGTGGATTCGCTCTCCTTCAGCTGGAAAGGCCTAACAGCATATGCATTCCCACCTCTTCCCTTGATACACAAAGTACTACTAAAAATCAAGGAAGAACGTCCAAGGATAATCCTGATAGCTCCAAACTGGCCAAGACAACACTGGTACCCACTGCTGAGGAGCATGTCTCGAACAATATGTGGCCAATACCCTGATGCCTTTGATGTTAACTCAGAACAACTACAGCATCATACATCCAAACCTAAAAGCGTTGCAACTGACTGCATGGAACATCACATAGCAGCAGCTAATCCAGAACTTTCCCAAAGAGTTAAAGACATTATTCTTGAAGCACGCAGACCTTCAACAAGAAGGAACTATGCTGGAAAATGGAAAAGGTTTGTCATTTGGAGTACGGAAAGAGGAAAAGATGTGTCAAACATAGATATGCCTAACATTCTGGAGTATCTGGCGAACTTCTTCATTCAGGCCTGTCCTACTCCTCCATCAAAATACATGCATCAGCTATTTCAGCAGAATACAGCTTTGATCCACCTGTTTTTCGCACCCTTTGCTCAGGCAGTTCCTCAGAGGAATCAAGAATGTAAAACCTCCAAGGAAACCACCATTACCAGCTTGGGACTTAAACTTTGTGCTAGAAAAGTTGACACTATCACCCTTCGAACCAGCAGCAACAGCAGACCTACAACACCTGTCATGGAAAACTGCTTTCCTACTGGCAATTACTTCAGCAAGGAGGGTTTCAGAACTACAGGCCTTAATGGCAGTGCAACCCTTCCTAATCTTCCACCAAGACAGAGTGTCCATGAGGACTAATCCTACATTTATGCCTAAGGTGGTATCCAGAGTGTCTTTAAACCAGGCAATCCACCTACCTACCTTCTTTCCCAACCCAGAAAACAGAGGGGAAAGAATACTGCATACCTTGGATGTACATAGACAGCTACGCTACTACTTGGACAGAACAAAAAATAGCAGAAAGACTGACCAACTTTTTGTAGCCTATGCAACAGGAAGGAAGGAAAAGCTATTTCCAAACAGACAATCTCCAAATGGATAGGAAATTGCATACGATTCTGTTACTCCTTCCATGGAAAACCAATTCCACAGAACATAAGACCTCATTCTACAAGGGCAACAGCCACTACCACAGCCTTCTTACGAGGAGTGGCAACCAAAGACATTATTGAGGCGGCTACTTGGACCTCCGTGCATACATTTGCCAAGCATTATAATTTGCCTCTATATTCCAGATCCCGAGCAGGGTTTGCCACTGCTGTACTGCAAGGGATCCTAAACACACCATAATCTACTTTTATCCTCCTCCCTAGTTGGCTATGGTATTCTACCCAGTTGTTATGACTGCAGATGCATCCATGAAGGACATAGTACAGTTTTGTACCTACCATAAATGTAGATGTCCGAACTGGATAGCATCTGCAGTCAGGATTACCCTCCCTCCTTCCCCTCTGTGGTACTCCTAGGGTGTTTACCCTCCTAATAGCTAGCTGGTGGGGGGGAGTCTTTTATGGTGTATTTGTTTGTATATATGTACATACATGCTTATTTTTGTGTACCTCTATCTTTTTGGAAACATTGGCATCTATCCAAATTTTAGCCTTCAAGAGGGCTACTGGCATCTGGGGCAAGAAACACTGAGGAAAATGGCGTCGGCTGATGCTTTTATACCCGAAGACCAACAGAGATGACGTCGGGTGAAGTGCGACATCAGCCGAAGCCGGACCCGGACTTTGGAATCCGGCCGACTGAAGGGCTGCCTAACGACAGGACAACCCAGTTGTTATGACTGCAGATGCTATCCAGTTCGGACATCTACATTTATGGTAGGTACAAAACTGTACTTTTCTGTGTTTGCCGATACCTTATATGGATAGAAGGACGTTTCTCTGTTCACTGTGAGAGAGGGAACTTTGAGCAGCCTATCTGTCCCTGGAGGAGTGGTTTCAGCCTATAAATTAGTAGTTTATTGGCTGTTTTGGGCTAATTTCTATCTCTATCATTTCCCTGCTATAAAACCCGCATTTGCAAGGTTTTGCCCGCTGGGCAGTGCTGATTAGCTAGGGTATAACTATTCCCGGCTCCACAAAGTCTACTCTTAAATTTTTCCCTTGGAACTAGACAAACTTTCAACTTAAGCACTCAAACCATTCACTTCTCATCCCGGCACTTGCTCAAAACTCATAGCAAGCACTAATAAACCTTAGCACTAGACCCTCCTATACTGTAGAGAAGGACAAAGCTCTCTATTCGACCTTACCAGCCAATCAGTAAAACATTTCACTGTACCTATCCAGGCATGTCCAAAGAGCAGTTTCAGGTGTACTCTCCAGTCCAACTGATGAATCTGGGCATTTTAAAGCAATGTTACAATTGCCTCATGTACACAGACAACCCTCTCCTCCTTCCACCAAACACTAATACATGCGGGAGATGCAGTTATACAGCCAAACTGGAGGCTAAGCTCTCTCAACCCAAGACTGGACCAGGCAGTCAATAGGAGAAGGGAATTACTTGCATCACACCACCAGTCTCACATAGAACTATGAAGCCAGCACTGGCAAAAAACACACATAAATACATGAAAACATACTCGGAGGCTCTAAATAAAAATCTGCAAAAGCAACATAGACCTCCAAAGTAGACATCCAAGCAACTTCCACCCCCCAACACAAACCATAAAACACATACTTCACAAAACCAGAGTGCCACACAATCACAGCCCTTAAGGCAAAATAACATACCCAGCACACTAGTAGTAGGTGACTCTATAGTCAGGTACACTGACGTCCAACTCACTAGGCTGAACAAGGAGAAGGTTACTGTTAGCTGCCTGTCAGGTGCTAGGATCCGCCACATAACACAAGCACTCAGGTCACTCCAGAATAAGTACAAATATGACTCTCTCATTGTCCATGTTGGTGTGAATGACCTGAGCTGTACCTCCCTGGACTACATGAAAAGAGACATGGAGGAGCTCTCTGATCACGTAGCCCAGGCCGGTATGACCCTGACCCTGAGTAGCATCCTGCCCTTACCAAGAATGATACCATGGTGTAGAGAAATAAATGATCATTTTCAACAACTGGCTAAGCTTCTGGTGTCATTCAAAGGGGATCCAGTGTCTGTCAGCCTGGGATGACATGCTCGACAGGCCACGCTGCTTCGCTAGAGATGGCTTGCACCTGTCACCCTTAGGCTTTTGAATACTGGCCAAGGCTCTTGCCACCTCCATAGTGCCTTTTTTAGGCAAGGCTCAAAAGACAAACCCACCACCGTAAATAGCACAAGTAACAAAAAACTGAGGGTAATGCTACTTAATGCCAGAAGTCTAAACCTCAAAATGGACGCACTGGAGGCACTCCTCAGTATGGAGAAAATCGATATATGTGCAGTAACAGAAATCTGGTTCAAGACTCCAGAGAGCACCCCAGCACTACCAGGCTACAACTCATACCATACTTTTCGACCACAAAACCTTGACTGAAATACAAAAGGCGGGGGAGTATCCATATTCATCAAGGATACCCACACCTCCAGGTTAGTGGCACAGCACAATGCTTCAGATATCATCCATGTGCAACTAACAACAGGCAAAACTGCTATTCAAATTGTAGCTTGCTACAGATCACCCACCATGTCCCAGGACCCCCGCTCCACATTTCTGGAAACACTGAGAAACATAAAGGTTCTACCAAACACCCTAATATTGGCTGATTTCAATTACCCAAACATTAACTGGGAGAACTACTCAAGTGCAAACTCCCTTGCCCAACATTTCCTAGAATTTATAAACTCAAAAGCCCTGAATCAACTGGTCAACACCCCCACCGGAGGTGACAACATATTGGACCTGGTCACCACCAACATGGGTGACCGGTGTTCCACATCAGAGGTCAACCCCTCGCTGATTAGATCTGATCATAAACTAATCACTCTGGATATCCACATTCCGCCACCACCCCCGGTCAAAGAAACCACCGTTAAAAACTTTTCAAAAGCGGACTTCAAATTACGTAAGACAGAGGTGGGAAGTTTCAAAGCCCCCATGCTAAAGGATAATGCTGTTCAAGCTGCAAAATTCTTTACTAATGCACTGTACAGGCACCTACAAGAATGCATGGATCGTGCTATCCCAAACAAAACCGAGACTCACTCCTCCAAGATAAGGAAACCAGTCTGGTGACCCCTGCCATAAACAAGCTATACAATAGAAGGAGGAAACTAGTACAGAAAAAAGTTAAATCCCATGAAGGGAAGACATCCCTAATCAGTAGCAGCAAGAAACTACGATGTTCATTGTGTTTCACTGTTGTAGTCATTACTCTTTTGTTATTCTGCTGGCAGGCTACCCGCAGTCGGCCCGAATTCCAAAGTCTTGGTCCGGCATCAGTTGCTGTCGCCTCTTCCCTGACATCAGTGTACCAGGGGTATAAAAAATGCAGCCAACGCCACTTTCTTCAGTTTTTCTTGCCACGCGGTGCCTGAAGCAAAAGCAGTTCGCAAGTGCCGGTCGGCCGTCTCCTAAGATTTTCAAAATCGAATTTCAGATCCGAAGTCTTCATTAAAGCTAAGTACCCTGTTCTTGCTCCAGACCGATGTCATAAAATCATCCAAGGCTAGCTTCGAAAGAAAAATTGCCATGGACACCTAAGATAACCACTAGGCATTCTTTAGCTATGTCAAGAATCTAAGTGGCAATTCTCAGATCTGCTCAGAGTTAGTGCAGAATGGCACAAAATACACTGAACCGACCGATATTGCCAACATCCTGGCAGACAGGTTCAGTGCAAACTTCACCCCCCTCTCACCCCCAAAAGGGCCCATAACTATACCAGAAGAATGTAGTGCCCCTGAAATCACAGACACTCAGGTTAAAACAGCCCTCTACAAAGCCAAAAACACAGCATCAATGGGACCAGATGGTGTCCCAGGCTGCATCGTACATGTGCTCAAAGATGAACTAACCTCTCACCTAAACACACTGTTTAAACTCAGCCTCTCCACAGGCTACATGCCCACAGAGTGGTGCACAGCAACGGTTATTCCGCTCCACAACGGACCCTGGGAACTATCACCCTATAAACCTGACTAGCTTGGTCTGCAAAGCTATGGAGCGCATCATCATGGATCTCATTAACAGAGACATAGGAAACCTCCAAACACTGGACCCTACCCAGTTCGGCTTTGTTAAGGGCAGATCATGCCTCCTAAACCTGGTGAACTTCTTTGAGACAGTTACCAAGGCTATAGACAAGGGAAAGGTGGTCTACACAGCCTACCTAGACCTCGCAAAGGCCTTTGACACCATTTCCCAATCAGGTATTATAGACAAGCTCACCAGCCTGAACATAAACCCCTATGTCATGAGATGGGTTGCCAACTGACTCATGGACAGAACCCACATGGTAAGAGTTGCGGGAGCTAGGTCTGACTCTAAACCAGTTACAAGTGGAGTTCCCCAGGGCTCAGTCCTAGGACCCCTCCTGTTTGGCATATACTTCTCAGAGGTTCAGGCAAGCACAAGAAGGACTATGGCTGACCAAGTTCGCAGACGACTGCAAACTAGGGGCTATAATTGACTTTCCGGCTGACACAAACATCCTCCAAAAGGGTCTCACTGAGACAGATACCTGGTGTCAAAACCATGGCCTCAAGCTAAATGCCAAAAAGTGCATAGTCATCCCCTTTGGAAAAAAACAAAGTACCCACAAACTACCACATAGGTAGTAGCCCCCTAAATACGGAAGACATAATAAGGGATCTGGTGACCCAAGTAGATGGTAACCTCTCCTTTGATAATCACATTGCCAAAGTGGTTAGAAAATTCTTCTATGTGGCCCACTTAATCACAAAAGGGTTTGCATCCCGATCAAAAGATGTCATTGGGCCCCGCAACGCATCACTCATCAGATCCATCATAGAGTACAATCCCCCATTTGGGATGTACCTTACAAGACACCTGCAACAGCTGGAAAGACCACAGAAGTACCTCACCAAGAGGATCACTAGCCTCAAGCAGATGCCCTATGCAGCTCGACTGAAGAAACTTCAGCTGTACTCAGTTGCATACCGCCTACTCAGAGGTGAAACCTAGACGAGTGGATGGGAAACAGAAGGTTTACCCCAGGGATCACTTCAATGGCTGTACTGGACAGAGGTACAGGGAAGTAATCTAAGGGGGCAGCGAAAGTCACATTCCGGCTAGGCTTATAAATGCCTTCAGGCAGATAGCATAGTACCTACCTATGAACCTATGAAGTGAAATTACCTCAAACTAGAAATTGTATCATAGGTTATACAAGGCATTTGGACCAGAGGCTGTGTGTGCCTTGCCAGTAACCACCCTCTGACTATACCACAGTTTTCTAGGATAGTGAGGCTTGCGTCATGGTGTAATCATTTTTAAGAATACCCATCCATTTGTTTGCTTAACCTGCAGAGGAAGTTAATTTTAGAGCAGGGGGATCAATAGGTAATGAACCTGTCCATCCATTTTGTTTATTTCCTAATGTAGGTTTAGATCTCTGGTTTTAGTATTGGCTGTATTGTTTGACTTATCAAGAAAAAGGTGGTCAAGGATCGCAGGATCCCTAAGGGAATGGCAAGCAGCACACAAACATGTAGTGCACGCACCTTTGGAGCAGAATGCTGTGGGTTCTAGTCAAACACCAAGCAGATTTATTACTGACACTGCAGTGCAGCATTGGGAGGGGGGCAGTGCTGCACTCCTGAGTGTGTCTTCATAAGATGACATGTTAAACCGAAACCCATCTGCTTGAGATAGTGGTAGTTCATGTGGATGTAAAAGATTCCATGACACCTATCAAAAAGAGTCGGGTCCCTTATTTATATATAAAAGTAACTCTTATTTCCAAAATATTTACATATGTACAAATATATAAATATACAAATCTGTTTGCACATATTCATAATTTACTTTACAATCATGCTAAATTTTCATCCCTATTAGACCCCCACTACTTTCTCCATAACCACCATCTGATTTCACTTAATATTGTTGTTAAAATCCATTTACCATTAAAAGTAATTTAATTTATTCTTTCATTGCATATAACCCTTATAACAAAATAACTTGTCTATTATTTTAACATCATCATCTTTACTTCTTTTCTTTTAATATCCTGTTTATTCATATCAATGTTTATTTTATCCACTTCTTTTATATCTTCAGAAAATCTTCTTTACATAATTTTCCCCATAACTTTTTTAAATCTTTTACATTTCAAAAGCACATGTCTTCTTCTTGACAATGTAAACTTTTCTTCTTATATGGCATATTTCTTTTTACTGGCAATTTAATTATTACCAGTCTCCACAAAAAATCTTGGCATTCTACTTGTTGATTGCACCATTTGCTTTTTATTTTTATAGATATACATTTTTCATCTGTTAGATTTTCCCATGAATTTACATAGTGTTGTTTTAGCATTACATTCTTGTACCATACTTTTCTTTCTTTTTCTATATCATCAGTTCTTATTTTCCACAAATAATTTTTCTTGGTAAAACTTTATTTCTTCGTTTTATATGTTCTTTTTCTCTTGTACTTTTTTTTTTTTTTTTTTACCATACCCCAAAATTAATCATACTTATATTTATACTGTTTTACTACTCATCTCTCATCTTTTTTATTTATCCACTTTAACACTTTGTACACATTTAGTGAAGCAGCTTATACTACTGAGTTAATTAACCCTAAACCTAGCACCCCATATAAATGAAAAAAATTATCTGCTTTATTTTTTTTCAAATACAGTTGGCAAAATAAATAGACTTGCTAAGTATGCTGTTTTCCCATCAGTACTTAATTTATCAAATAAGCCTTTTTTCAGAATAATAGTTTATATGTTCTCCAGAAAAGACATGCCTGTTTTATTTTTTCTATTGTTTTTTTTTTCCTATTGAATTCTACTTGCATCTTTAGTCCCAAATTTTATAACTCCTTTCTTAGGGAGAACATTTGAGAAGGCCAATCAGCTTAGTTTCTGCTACTCCTTTCTCTCTTTCATTTCTCTCTTTCCACTTAAAAAAAAAAAAAACGTATCTGCTTTTACTGTATTTGTGTTTCTTCCTACTTTATTTTGCTTTTGCGTCATCTTAAAAGTACTCAATTGTATTTATTACTGCTTGGTGTAACTTTTTAGTTTAAGCACTTGGGCTTCAGACCAGTTGTTTTACATTAGGAAGGTTTGTGGCCTGCACTGTGGTGGCAGGACAGGTAGCTTACATCCTTCTAAGTTGGGAACTGCTAATTGAGGGCTCAGTGTCTGTTATTCTAAAAGTGTATTAATTCTGGTTTAAGCACTTGGGCTTCAGGCCAGTTATTTTACATTAAGAAGGTTCGTGGTCTGCACTCTTGTGGGAGGAGAGGCTAGACTCCGCCCTTCTGATCTGGGAATTTCTGGTTAAAGGCTTATAGTGCCTGCATATTTGAACTGTTTTTTACTGAAATTGATACACCTTGTTTGCTGTAGCATAGACTAGATCCAGGCCTGCTGAATCTAGCTTTGTTTGTATGCTTGTTGTTTGTTTGCTTGTTATTTCCCTGAAACGCTAATTCCACCTAAAATGCAGCTTTTCAACACTTCTGTGGATCCCTAGTGATATCTGCATTGCTTACTGTACTTATTTCCTTGTTTCACTTGAAAGAAACTTACTGTTTGTCATTTTTGCATTTAAGTTACCTGTAACACATTGCATTTAAGTTACCTGGCACTTGCTCACTAAAGCAATTATATAAGTCACCACTAAAAAATTAAAAGCACTACACCCTCACAAACTCCCCTTGAGTACCTTGTTCCCCATTGGCCCTTTTTTCAATTATAAAGGAATTCCCAATACTGTTCTAGCATGTCCAAAGGTCAGTTGTCAATCTCCTCTCCGGTCCAGCTGGTGAATCTGGGAATCTTGAGGCAATGTTACAACTGCCTCATGTACACAGACAACCCTCTCCTCCTCCCAACAAATTCCAACACATGTGAGAGATGCAACCATATAGCCAAACTGGAGGCTAAGCTCTCTCAACTCAGTACTGGCGTAACCAGTCAGGAGGAGAAGGAAACCACACTCACTACAATTCCAGTCTCACATAGACCTACCACGACAGCAAACCAAACACATAAACACACAAAAACATACTCGGAGGCTCTAAATAAAAATCTGCCTAAGCAGCAGAGACCTCCAAAGCAGACACCCAAGCAACCGCTACCCCAAAACAAAACACGTGCAACACATAGTTCACAAAGCCAGTGTGCCGAACAGTCACAGCCCTTAAGGCTGAACAACACACCTGATACACTGTAATAGGTGACTCTATTGTCAGGCACACTGACATCCCGCTCACCAGGCTGAACAAGGAGAAGGTCACGGTGAGCTGCCTGTCGGGCGCTAGGATCTGCCACATAACACAAGCACTCAGGTCACTCCAAGGCAAGTACAAATATGACTCGGTCATTGTCCATGCTGGTGTGAATGACCTGAGACGTACCTCCCTGGACTACATGAAAAGAGACATAGAGGAGCTCTCTGAGCATGTAGCCCAGGCCGGTATGACCCTGACCTTGAGTAGCAGCTTACCCTCGCCAAGAATGATGCCACAATATGAAGACAAGATGATCAATTTCAACAATTGGCTTAAGTATTGGTGTCATTCAAAGGGGATCCAATGCCTGTCAGCCTGGGATGACATGCTCGACAAGCCACGATGCTTCGCTAGGGACGGCTTGCACCTGTCACCCTGGGCTTTGGATATTGGCAAAGGCTCTTGCTACCCCCATAGTGCCTTTTTTAGGCAAGGCTCAAAAGACAAACCCACCTCCATAGGCATCACAAGGGATAAGAAACTAAGAGTAATGTTACTCAATGCCAGAAGTCTAAACCTCAAGATGCACGCACTTGAAACTCTCCTTAGCATGGAGAACATCGATATCTGTGCAGTAACAGAAACCCGGTTCAAGGCTCCCGAGAGCACCCCAGCACTACCAGGTTATACCTCATACCATGCTTTTCGGCCCCAAAACTTGGACCGAACCACAAAAGGAGGGGGAGTATCAATATTCGTCAAAGATACGCACACCTCCAGGTTGGTGGCACAGCACGAAGCATCAGAGACTATCCATGTGCAACTAACAGTGGGTAAAACTGCCTTCCAGTTTATAGCCTGTTACCAGACCACCCTCCCAAACCCAGGAACCCCACTCGGCCTTCCTGAGAACACTGGAAAATATGAAGGTCTCTCCAAACACCATTATATTGGGCAACTTCAACTACCCAAACATAGACTGGGAGCATTACTCTAGCTCCAACAGCCTAGCCCAAAGGTTCCTAGAATTTATAAACTCAAATGCTATGGAACAACTTGTTACCACTCCCACAAGAGGGGAAAACATACTGGGCCTGATCATCACCAACATGGGGACTCTATGCTCCAGTCCAGAAGTGTATCTCTCACTGGTAAGATCAGACCATAAACTAATCTCACTGGATATTCACATCCCGACCCCACCCCATGCCCAGAAAACCACAGTGAAAAACTTCTCTAAAGCAAATTTCACACTCCTCAAAACTGAGGTGAAATCCTTCAAAGCCCCCGGGCCTGTGGAAAATATGGCCCAGACCGCAGAATCCTTTATAAACGCATTCTATGAACACCTTCAGGAATGCATGGATCATGCAATCCCAAATAAAACCAAGACCCAATCCTCCAAAGGCAGGCGTCCTGTCTGGTGGACCCCAGCCATAAACAAACTATACAATAGAAGGAGGAAGCTACTACATGATAGAGCAAAATCCCAAAAAGGGAAGGCATCTTTGATCAGTATTAGCAAAAACTACGGGCACTCATAAAATCGTCTAAGGCCAGCTTCGAGAGAAAAATTGCACAGGACACTAAGGATAATCACAAGGCTTTCTTTAGTTATGTTAGGAACCTGGGTGGGAATTCCCAGATATGCTCAGAATTAGTCCAAAATGACAAAAAATACACCGAACCCACAGACATTGCCAACATCCTAGCTGACAGGTTCAGCGCAAACCTCTCCCCCCCCACCAAAAGACAAAAATCTATCCCAGCAGAGTGCTGCACCCTGACATCTCAGATGCTCAGGTAAGAGCCGCCCTCTCCAAAGCAAAAAACACAGCATCAATGGGACCAGACGGTGTCCCGGGCTGCGTCCTACATGAACTCCAAGAAGAGCTAAACCCAAACCTAAAACTACTGTTCAGTCTCAGCCTTACTACAGGATATGTACCCAAAGAGTGGCGTACAGCAACAGTGGTCCCTCTCCACAAAGGTGGTGCCTCAACAGATCCTGGAAACTATCCATAGGCCTGACTAGCTTGGTCTGCAAAGCTATGGAAAGGATCATCATGTACCTCATAAATAAAGATATTGGGGACCTACAGACACTGGATCCTGCCCAGTTTGGCTTTGTTAAGGGCAGATCCTGCCTCTTAAACCTGGTCGATTTCTTTGAAACAGTCACCAAGGCCATTGACAAGGGGAAGGTGGTCCACACAGCCTACCTGGATCTCGCAAAAGCCTTTGATACAATACCCCACTCGAGCATTATAGATAAGCTCACCAGCTTAAATATAAACCCCTATGTCACTAGATGGGTTGCAAACTGACTCAAGGACAGAACCCACATGGTTAGAATTGCTGGAGCCATGTCAGACTTCAAACCAGTTACAAGTGGCATCCCCCAAGGCTCAGTCCTGGGACCTCTCTTGTTCGATATATATTTTTCGGAGGTACAGGCCAACACGGAAGGACTGTGGCTGACCAAGTTCGCAGATGACTGCAAACTGGGCGCCATAATAGACTCTCCAGCCGACACAAACATCCTCCAAAAGGGCCTCATAGAAACAGACAACTGGTGCCAGAGCCATGGCCTCAAGCTAAACGCCAAAAAGTGTATAGCCATCCCCTTTGGCCAAAACAAAGTGCCCACAAATGACCACATAGGTGGTAATCCATTAAGTACAGGAGAAGTAATTAGGGACCTGGGGACCCAGGTTGATAGCAATCTCTCATTTGACAACCACGTGGCCAAAGTGGTTCGAAAAACATTTTATATAGCCCACCTAATCATGAAGGGATTCACATCTAGATCAGGGGAGGTCATCGTGCCTCTTTACTCATCCCTCATCAGGCCCATAATTGAGTACAGTGCCCCTTTTGGGATGTACCTTAACAGACACCTGCAGCAACTGGAAAGACCCCAAAAGTACCTCACCATGAGGATCAAAGGGCTCAAACAGATGCCATATGCTGCCCGGTTAAAGAAACTCCAGCTCTACTCAGTGGCATACCGCCTGCTCAGAGGCGATCTGTGCCTGACGTATAAAGCCATGTCCAACCCGGAATTAATGGACATGTTGCACCTCAAAAAATCCAAATCCCATCGAGCTACGCGCTCGAGAGACTTGAACCTCAGCACTGAAATAAATAGGACATGCTGGAGGGACAGATTCATAACCCAGAGGCTCCCTTCACTCTGGAATAAAATCCCAGTCCAGGTTAGGCAGAGTCCCTCATTGACTCTCTTCAAGAGGAATCTTGATGAGTGGATGGGAGTTCGTAGGTTTACCCCGGGTATCACTTCTGTGTCACTGTTAGACAGAGGCACAGTATACTAACCTCGAAAAAGGGCATAGCAAAATTAATTTAAAATGGGTGGTGAAAGCCAAACACACTCTGGCTAGGCTTATAAATGCCCTAGGGCAGATAGCCTAGTATGAACCTATGAACCTATAACACAGAAGTTTCATTCATTGTAAAATATATACCCCCGATCTTTACTACATCACCTAAACCTTTACCTTTGTCTTTATTTAAAGCCATTGCTATCATCTCTAGACACTCATTTGTGCAAATTATTACTTTTATCCAAAATTTTTTTTTTTTTTTTTTTTTGCAATTATTATAATGTCATCTGCACCTTGCCTCCTTCATTTCATAACTAATGTAAAGAGTATACAACTCGTTGGACATCATTACCACTCTTCATATGTGCCTGTTGCCTTAACCAGCCATTTATACGTATTTTTACTTTATTATTACTATACACTGGCATACATAAGTTCTTACCTTTCTCATTTATATTTTTTTCATTATTACCCATAAGATTTCATGTCCAATCCCTTTTTAAGCTCTGCTGTTATGATTTCGGCTTCCTCTTTTCTTTTCTTAATATCATTATCATAGCAGCACAGTTTCAGTTGCAAACATTATACCTTATAAACCGGGCCAAAACAACTGTAGCTGCAAACATTGTACATCACTTTTAATATACCCAGTCATTGACAGTCAACCAGTGAAAAGCTCATTCAGATCTTGCCTTCTTTTAAACATTTTTCCTCCTCTGCATGTAGTGGTTCCATATTTCCTTTTTTTCATAGGTTCATAGGTGTGTACTAGGCTAATGGCCCTAGAGCCTTTACAAGCCTAGCCCATAGGATTACCCAGGCATCTTGCCACCCGACCTTAGTTCCCAGTGCCTCTGTCAACTAGAGCCACTGGAGTGATCCCCACTGTGAATTTTCTATTTCCCATCCACTCATCAAGATTTATCTTGAATAGGGCCCGTGAGGTGCTCTGTTTGACATGTATGGGAAGTCTATTCCATAGCATGGGCAGTCTCTGGGTTATGAACTTGTCCCTCCAGCATGTTCTTTTTATTGTGGTAATGAGGTTGAGGTCTCTGGAGCGTGTGATGCGGAGGGATTGGGATTTCTTTAGATGTAGCATTTCTAACAGAGCTGGGTCAGACATGACTTTGTAAGTCAAGCAGCAATCGCCTCTAAGTAGGCAATATGAGACAGAGAATAGTTGGAGTTTTTTTGTCGCCATATAGGACAAGTGTTTAAGGATGAGAATCCTTTTTGTGAGGTACTTTTGCGGCCTCTCCAGTTGTTGCAGGTGTCTAGTGAGGTACATGCCAAATGGGGCATTGTACTCGATGATTGGCCTAATGAGGGAAGAGTAGAGGGGAGACAGTGACCTCTTTCTTCCTGGATGCTAAACCCTTAGTAATGAGATATGCCACATAGAAGGACTTTCTGACCACAGTGACAATGTAGTGGTTGAAAGAGAGGTTGCTGTCAACCTGTGTTCCCAGATCTCTTATAACGCCTTCCATGTTCAGTGGACTACCATCGATGTGGTAATTCATGGGAACTGGGTTTTTCCCAAAGGGAATGACATTTTTTGGCATTAAGCGTAAGGCCATGGTTCTGACACAAGTCGTTGGTCTCAGTGAGGCCTTTCTGTAGGATGTCAACATCACTTGGGGAGTTAATTATAGCTCCCAACTTGCAATTGTCTGTGAACTTTGTCAGCCAGATTCCCTTTGTGTTGACCTGGACTTCAGAGAAGTAGATTCCAAACAGGAGAGGACCCAGGACTGAACCCTGTGGGACTCAGTCTGCCTTGGAGACTGCTATTTTCACACTGTATATTCTATCTTTGAGCCAGTTTCCAAACCACCTAGTGATACAGGGGTTGATGCATAGCTTACTGAGTTTTGCTGTGATTCCTGAGTGGGGAATGGTATCAAAGGCCATGGCCAGATCAAGGTAGGCTGTGCGAACCACCTTACCTTCATCCACAGCTCTGGTGACTGACTCAAAGAAGTTGATCCAGTTGAGCAGGCATGATCTACCCTTCACAAAACCAAACTGTGTGGGATCCTGAGTTTGGAGATTCCCTATATCCTTGTTTATTAGGTCCATGATGATTTGTTCCATAGCTTTGCATATCAAACTTGTTAGGCTAATGGGGAAGTAGTTCCCAGGGTCTGTAGTTGCTCCTCCTTTGTGTAGAGGGATGACTGAAGTAGTGTGCCATTTGGTAGGGACAAAGCCTGAAGTGAGGCTGTGATTGAACAGGGCACACAGGTGAGGTGCCAGTTCACTCTGTAGTTCATGTAGCAGACAGCCAGGGATATTGTCAGGTCCCATAGAAGCTGTATTGTTGGCCTTGGACAGTGCTGTTTTAACCTGTGCAGCAGTAATACTGGGTGCCTGGCAATCTACTGTTAATGTGATAGGTCCTTTGGGAGGGGAGAGAGGGGTAAAGTTTGCACTGAATCTGTCAGCCAGTATATTGGCAATATCTGTTGGCTTGGCATAGGAGGTACAGTTGTGCAGTAGCTCAGAGCAAATCTGGGAATTCCCATGGAGATTCTTTATATAACTGTAAAAGGTCTTGTGGTTGTTTTTACTATCTGCTGCAATCTTGTTTTCATAGCTAACTTTAGAGGATTTGATGAGGGATCTCAACTTTTTGTTGAGGCTGATAAGGGAGTTTTTCCAGTCTTGGGACTTCATCTTATTCCGCATCAGTTTCCTCCTTCTGTTGTAGAGTTTGTTTATGGGAGGGGACTACCAGATTGGCTTCCTATTTTTGGAGGGGAGTGTCTTGGTTCTGTTGGGTATGGCGAGATCCATGCATTTCTGTACTTGTTCGTACAGTGCATTGGTGTATGATTCGGTGGTCATGCAATTATTCTCCATTTGCATGGGTGCCGTGAAGTTAGCCACCTCTGTTTTTAGGAGCCTAGAGTTAGCTTTGGAGAAGTTTTTCATACTGGTTACCTTTATGGGAGGTGGGGGTGAGAGGGATGTGGATTTCCAAGGTGATTAGTTTGTGGTCGGATCTAACCAGGGAGGAGTTGATTATTGGTGGAGAGCAATGGTTGCCCATGTTAGTAATGACCAGGTCAAGGACTGTTGCTACCTCTAGTAGGGATAAGAAAGAGCTGGTCCAGGGCATTGGAATGAATGAATTCCAGTAAACGTTGGGCAAGTGTATTGGTACAAGAGTAATTTTCCCAGTTAATGGAGGGATAGTTGAAGTCGCCCAGTATGAGAGTGTTAGGTTGGACCCTAATATTCTCCAGGGTGCTTAGGAACGTGGAATGTCAGTCTTGGGGCATGGTTGGGGACCTATAGCAGGCTACAACCTGAATCTCTGTCTTATCCAATGTTACCTACACCTGAAGTATCTCTGATGCGTTATGTTGGGCTACCAGTCTGGAGGTGTGCGGATCCTTTATGAATATGGAAACACCACTGCCTTTGGAGCTTCGGTCCAAGCTCTGGAGCCGAAATGTGTGGAATGAATTATAGCCTGGTAGTGCAGGGGTGCTTTCTGCTGCCTTGAACCAGGTCTCTGTTACAGCACAAATGTCAATGTTCTCTATTTTAAGGAGTGCTTCGAGTGAGTACATTTTGAAATTTGGACTTCTAGCATTGAGCAGTATGACCCTCCGATTGCATTTGTTTTGTAGCTGTTATGGTGGTAATTTGGTCTTTTGTACACTGCCTAAAAAAGGCACTATAGGGGTGGCAAGACCCTTGGCCAGTATCCGGAAGCCCAGGGATGACAGGTGCAGGCCATCTCTGACAAAGCATCGAGGACTGTCAATCATGTCATCCCAGGCAGACAGATAATGAATCCCCTTAGAATGACACCAGAAACTTAACCAGTTGTTGAAATCAGTCATTTTCTGCTTCTACTGTGGTATCATTCTGGGTGATGGTAGGATGCTGCTCAGGGCTAGGGTCATACCCGCCTGGGCTACATAATATGAGAGCTCCTCCATGTCTCTTTTTATGTAGTCCAGCGAGGTATGTCTCAGGTCATTCACACCCACATGTACAATGACAGAGTCATATTTGTACCTGTTGAGGGATCTGAGTGCATGCGTTATGCGGTGGATCCTGGCACCCGACAGGCAGCTGACTGTAACTTTTTCCTTATTCAGCGTACTGAGTAGGACATCAGTGTGCCTCACTATTGAGTCACCTATAACTAGCATGTAGGGCATGCTGATATTCTTTGTGTTTCACTGTTGCAGTCATCACACTTGGGTTATCTGCCTACAGGTAGCCCTCAGTCAACCTAAATACCAGAGTCTTAGGATTTCTGCGTCGGATGCTGTCACCTCTTCCATGATGTCAGGACGTCAGGGGTATAAAACATGCAATCAATGCCATTACATTAGCTTTTCTTGCCGAGCAGAGAGTGAAGCAGAAGCAGTTCGCAAGTGCCGGTCGACCACTACCTGAAATTTTCATTATTCAAGTTTCAGACCTGAAGTCTTCTAAAGCTAAGTACACCGTTGGGGATCCTTTTTTCTTGCACTAACCAGTGTCAGAAAAAGTTAATAATTGTCTTGCCTGTGGAAAGCAAATACCTCACAGAGATTTTCATTCTTACTGCATCACATGTTTAGGGCCAGACCACGACATTCCTCGCTGTTGGTTTTCTGCCCTGTTCAACGCCTGAACTATTCGTTGTTGGGCTTTCTTTGTTGCTAAATTTTTTGACTCTCACAAATTTCTATTTAAAAATCCCACTGCGGATCCAGAGACCATTTCCCAGGGACCTAAAGGTTTTAAGGCTACTACAGCCAAAAACCCTACTCCTTCAGACAAGGATTCTAGGGCTTTAGACAGATGGGGGAAGAACCTATATACCTCTGCAATTCTTGCCATCAGGGCTTTAAATTGCCACTTTCACATGTTGAAGTACCAGCAGCATATTATGGAACTAATTAAACAAAAAAATGATGTTGATTCCTGATTGTGCAGAACATAAAGATTTACAAGAGTTAATGCATTCTGCAAACCAAGTTTGAAAACATACTTTGCAGTGTGGTTTTGATGCCTTAGAAGCATCTTGCAGGGCTGCTGTCACTGGGTCTGTTCTTAGAAGGCATGCTTGGCTGATGGGACAACTCTTGCCAGACCATGTCAAAGCAAAATTACTAGATGCTCCATTAAACCAAGAACGTTTGTTTGGCACTAAAGCAGAAGAAGTTCTTACAAAAGATGGAGGAAAAAGCTAAATCTATGCAAACTGTTAAAGATTTCCTACAGGTACAGCCACCTAAATTCAGTAGGCATTGGCCTTCAAAGAATTGGTCCTTTCCAGTCCCTCCCAGACCTTCTCAGTCCAAACCCAGGGGCAGCAGACCACCAAGACTACAGTCTCAGGGTATGCATAGATCTAAACAATGGAGTGCTCCCACCTCAAAAGCAGGGAGTGGTAAGCCTTCCTCTTATGGTAAAAGTTCACAGTGACTTGTCATTCATCCTTCCCAGCCATGGCCAAGTACTTGCACCCCTAGGAGGAAATCTCAGTGCATGCAAAACACTGGGAGTACATTACCCAGGACAGATGGGTCTTAAACATTGTATCCCAGGATACAGATTCTACTTCCACTCACTGCCAACCCCAGGCAGATTGCCAAACCTCCCCCCAAACCAGTGGGCAGTGGCCCAAAAGCAAGTACTTTCTCTTCTCAGTATCAGGGCTATTCATCCTGTTCCAACAGAGCAAAGGGGACAGGGTTTCTACTCCAGACTCTTTCTGTTGCCCAGAAAAGAAAACTGTTGGTGCCCTATCCTGGATCTGTCAATTCTCAACACCTTCCTGGTGGTACCAAAATTCAAAATGCTTACTATCCAACAGCTGCTTCCCATGCTAGCCAAGGTCTCCTGGCTGGTCACCCTAGACTTAAAGGAAGCTTATCTGCACATCCCCATAAGGTAATCTTGCAGGAAATATCTACATTTCAGGGCAAGCTCTATGCACTATCAGTTCTCTGCACTTCCCTTTGGTTTATCTACTGTGCCCAGGGTATTCATAAAATGCCTAGCTCCAGCCATTGCATACTGCAGGCAGAGAAAAATTCAAATTTACCCATACTTGGACGATTGCCTGATTGAGCCGGACAGTCAGGAATTGCTACTACAGCACCTGACATTTGTAAAGAGACTCCTAACTTCTCTGGGGTATACCATCAACGAAAAGAAATCACATCTGATACTCAGCCAAAAAATTGTATTCCTGGGAGCAAGCTTGAACACAACTTCCCAGATGGCATTCCTCACCCCAGAAAAACGGGTTTATTTGACAAACTACTGGCCACCAAAACCAAGATATCTGCAAGAAAAATACTGCAAGCCCTTGGGTTCATGGGCTCATGCATTCTCCTAATTCCATATGCAAGACTGCATATGAGGAAACTTCAGTTGTACTTAAAAAGTCTCTGGTGTCAACATTCTCAGGACCTGGACACAGTGATTCCTATCATTCCTTGCCTAAGGACAGCATTCCTTTGGTGAGCAGAGGCCTGCTACCACAACGAGGGACTCCCTTTCACTCAACCCCCCATCACCCAAACCCTGCCAACAGACGCATCAGACTATGCGTGGGGGGCTCACATGGCAGGCAAATACATTCACGGCAAATGGAGCCCAAGACAAATGCACCTGCATATCAATCAAAAAGAAATGTTAGCTGTACAGATTGCACTGACAGCCTTCAAATACCTTATCCTTCCAGGACAACTCTTGATAAAGACAGACAACACCACACTTATGTGGTACATAAACAAGCAGGGGGAGCTCATTCCTACCCACTCTGAAGGTTAGCCATGGCTCTGTGGAGCACAGCCTTGAGCAATCAAGTGCACTTGCAAGCTCAGTTCCTGCCAGGCAAACAAAATTCATTGGCAGATGACTTAAGCGGAAATTTAATGGACCCACACGAGTGGAAACTGGAACCCAGCTCATTCAAGCTTCTAATCCACAGGTGGACCTCTTTGCTTCCCCCCAGAACCATCAATTGAACAAAATTTGCACTAAAACTCCCCACAGCCAAGCATAGAAAGTGGATGATTTATCCTTTACATGGGAAAACCTCTCAGTCTATGCCTTTCCCCCTCTGCCCCTCCTCTCAAAAGTACTACTCAAGATCAAACCAGACAGGCCAAGGGCAATCCTGATTGCACCAGACTGGCCACGCCAGCACTGGTACCCACTTTTATGCAGTCTGACAGCAGTGCCACCCTGGCACCTGCATCAGACCCCTTCCCTCCTGTCCCAGTAGGAGGGCCAGATTTTGCACCCTCAGCTGCAAACCCTGGACCTAGCAGCCTGGCTCATTCCATGACTACATCGGCAGCAACCCTCAGCAAACAGGTGCTGAATGTCATCCTTGAGGCCAGGAGGCCTAGTACTAAGAAATCTTATTCAGAAAAGTGGAAATGATACTGTTCTTGGAGCCAGTCTCAGGGAAAGGACACAACCGTGCCCACCCTACCTCAAATCCTAGATTATCTAGCAGAACTGGTCCACAAAGGCCTATCCTTCTCTTCTGTTAAGATTCATGCCTCTGCCATCTCAGCTCATTACAATACTGAGCCATCCCTCTTCTCTCACCCTCGGGTCAAACAGTTCTTGAGAGGAGCTAACAATCTAAGACCCTCGAGGAAAGCTCCCACTCCAGCCTGGGACCTTAACTTTGTACTAGAGAAGCTCATACTTCCCCCTTTTGAGCCTACTGCTACAGCAGAGTTAAAATTCATTTCTTGGAAAACAGCCTTACTTCTAGCCATCACTTCAGCAAGAAGAGTGTCTGAGTTGCAGGCCCTTATGGCTGTGGAACCCTTCATTATCTTCCATGCGGACAGGGTTTCCCTTAGGACTAACCCATCATTTATGCCCAAGGTGGTGTCCAGTGTGGCTTTATACCAATCCATCCATTTGCCAACCTTTTTCCCTAATCCTCAGAATAAAGGGGAAGGGAATCCTGCACTCGGATGTGCACAGGCAGCTGAGGTTTTACCTTGACAGGACTAAACCTTTCAGAAAATCTGACTAGCTGCTAGTCAGCTTTGCTACAGGGGCAGAGGGCAAGGTCATTTCAAAGCAAACCATCTCCAAATGGATAGCACACTGCATGCATTTCTGCTACAAACACCATGGAAAACCTACCCCACATGGAATCAGAACCCATTCCACTAGGGCTACCTCAACCTCTACAGCATTTCTCAGGGGAGCTTCTATCAGGGACATCCTGGAAGCTGCACACTGGAGTTCTGTACACACCTTCACCAAGCATTACTGCTTGCCTATCTTTTCTAAATCCAGAGCTGGATTTACTACAGCAGTCTTGCAAGGCCTGCTAGCTAGCCTAATACTTCTTGACTGCATCCACCCTTCCTCAGCTTTGGGAATAAACCCAAGTGTTATGACTGCAACAGTGAAACACAAAGAACATAGTACAGTTGTGTACACTTATGTAGATGTTCGAGTGTATTCACTGTTGCAGTCCTGGTTACCCTCTCTCCAACCCCCTGACTTTTCTATACTTTTTACCTATCCTCTTTTTTGGCCATATCTTATGGCAGTGGTATTTACCTTTTACTGGAGGTGTTCCACACCATGTAATTGCTTCCTATTTTGGAGGCTCCTGATATCTGGGGCAAGAAAAACTGATGTAATGGCGTCGGCTGCATGTTTTATACCCCTGCTGTCCTGGAGGAGGCGACACCATCCGATGCAGAAATCCCAAGACTGTGGTATTGGGGCCAACTGAAGGCTACCTGCAGGCAGATAACCCAAGTGTGATAACTGCAACAGTGAATACACTCGAACATCTACATGTATGGTAAGTGTACACAACTGTACTTTTTGCCTTAGGGGCTTGGTTGAGTGGCACACTGTTTAGAAGAGATGTTCTTCGTCTTCCCTTGCTGCAGTCCTGACTATTGGGTATAGTCCGCGTCCCAGTCGGCCCGAATACCAGAGTATAAGGCTGACGTCGGTCATGGCGCCTTAGACTGACGTCAGTACGTCAGGGTACTAATGCGCATGACCGACGTCATTTCCTGAGTCTTTTTTGCCGCATGGTCCGATGCAGAAGCAATTTTGCGAGTGCAGGTTGGCGTTCTGAGATTTTCCGAATCCGGAGTTTCAGACCGAGTACAGAGTTGGCTAAGTAACCCGTTGGGAACATTTTGGTTTTTCTTGCCTCAGTATATTTCGGATGTCAGAAAAGTGAATAACTGTATTTCTTGTGGGAAGCAGATACCGCATAGGGATTATCATACATTGTGTATACCTTGTTTAGGGCCTGAGCACGTCGTTGTTGGTTGCCGCTCTTGTGCTAGATTTAATAAGCGCACTATTAAGAGGAGGCTTGATTGTGCTAGGTTAGTGTTTGGGAAGCGTTGCAATTATACTATGCCGTCGGATGCTCCGGCGCCTGCTTCATCTAAGAAGCGCAAGGACAAAACAGTGAAGTCTAGGGGTGAGGAACCGGCAGTCCCGGACGTCGGTCCTTTAGAAGGCTCAGGGGAGCCAGAGGTTTTGCCAGGAGTCTCTATGGAGTCTCAGGCAGATACTTTACTGTTACAGGATGTGCCCTCTCAGGAAGTAGGCCAGGCTGAAGGGGCTTCTCAGGTAACTGTTCTTCCCTCTCTTCCCAAGGTAGTTAGGGCCTCTCCTTCTGTTTCCAGAGCTTCTTTTAGAGGAAGGCCAAGTTCAGCTTCTGTAGGGGCTTCTCCTAGCATTTCGGGCTCTGTGTCTAAGAAACATATGCTTAAAATGGCTGAAGATTTGATTACTCTGATTAGAGGTTCTATGCCCCCACCTGATAAGAGGCCTAGGGTGGAACAGGAGTTTGATAGTTTTGAACAGTGTTCACAGGCTTCAGAGTCTTCTGTGGAAGACTTGCAAGAGTTTCCTGCTTATTCTGATTCTGATGTGGATGATTCCACTCCTTCAGCTTCTCCTCCTGAGGATTTTTCATTTTCAGAGACTCTTCACTCCATGAGGGAGCACTTTAAATGGGAAGGCCAAGATTACTCTGACTCCAGAAAAGGCTTAGGGAATTCTTGTTTTGCCTCAGCATAGGCCCTTAGCTATTCCTCCTGTGTTGAATGTGGTGGAGGATGTTTTTGCAGAGGCTTCTCTGAACCCTGATTCCTTGCCTCCTGCTCCTGTTAAGCCTGATAGGTATTATAGGGTGCCCGAAGCTCATAAGTATTTGTTTAAGAGTCCCAGGGCGGACCCAGAAATTGTTTCTCAGGGGCCTAAAGGTGTTAAAGCTTCTGTTGTTAAAAATCCTGTACCCTCTGATAAAGAGGCAAGGGCTTTGGATAGGTGGGGTAAGAAAGTATATACTTCTTCCACTCTAGCCATGAGGCGTTGAATTGTCAATTTCATATGCTGAAATATCAGAATTATCTCCTTTCACAATTGAAATCTAAGGTGGATGCTTTGGCGGAAGGTATTGAGTGTAAAGAATTGCTGGATTTGGTTCATGTGTCTGAACAAGTGGGTAAGCATTCTTTGCAGTGTGGTTTTGATGCTGTTCAGGCCTCCTCGAGGGTGGCTGCTACTAGTTCTGTTCTTCGCAGACATGCCTGGTTGAAGGATCAGAATTTAGCTGAGCATGTTAAGACCAGGATTTTGGATGCTCCTTTACAGTCTGATGTGTTGTTTGGACCGCCTGTGGAAGCAGTTTTAAAGAAAATGGAGGACAAAGCTAAGTCTATGCAGACTGTTAAAGATTTTTGCAGGTGCAACCTCCAAGTTTAGTAGAAATTGGCCTGCTAAGGGGTGGACATATCCTGCTTATGGTTCCCAGTCTAGGGGTAGATCTAGACGTGGTAGGGGCAGGGCTCAAGGTTCGTTTAGGCCTAGATCAGACAGTTCACCTGCTCAGACTTCTGGTGAGGGCAGGGGTCAGTCCTTTCGTAAGCAGACCCAATGACCTGCCTTTTCAGCTGCCAGTGGACTCTCGTCTGGCAGCTCCTTTGGGAGGAAGATTGTCTCTTTTCAAAGAAAATTGGGATTTAATCACTCAAGACAGATGGGTGCTGGATATCATTCATCACGGTACAGATTTTATTTCCACACAATGCCCCTTTCAAAGGCATGCCAGATGTTCCTCCTCCACAAAGAAAAGAGGCTCTCAAGCAAGTTTCTCAGTTACTCCAGATAGGGGCTATTCAGCCAGTCCCTGTGTCAGAAAGGGGCTTGGATTTTATTCTCGCCTGTTCCTAGTACCAAAGAAGGGGAACACGTGGAGACCAATTTTGGATTTATCTATCCTCAACACTTATCTGGACATTCCCAAGTTCAAGATGTTGACGTTACAGCAACTGTTACCTCTGCTGGGCAAGGATCACTGGATGGTAACTTTGGATCTCAAGGAAGCTTACCTTCATGTGCCCATAAGGCTAAGTTGCAGAAAGTATCTGCGGTTTCGAACTGGAGATTTTCATTATCAGTTCTCTGCATTGCCCTTTGGCTTATCTACTGCGCCCAGAGTATTCACAAAGGTTCTGGCTCCAGTGATAGCTTACTTCAGGCTTCAAGGCATTCAAATTTATCCTTACTTGGACGACTGCCTGATTCTGGCTCAAGAAAAAGAACACCTTCTACAGCATCTGGAATATGTCATAGCAGTGCTAAGATGCCTAGGGTATTCTGTGAACGAAATAAAGTCCAGTCTAGTACCCTCTCAAGACATGTGCTTTCTGGGTGTGAGACTGAATACAGCAGCCCAGATGGCCTTTTAACCCCGGACAAACAAAAGAGTCTGTCACTTTACTTCCATCAACTATCTCATCAGTCCGTGCTGACTGCAAGGACAGTCCTTCAAGCATTAGGGTTCATGGCATCTTGTATTCTGGTGCTTCCCAATGCCAAACTGCATATGAGGAAGCTGCAATGGTATCTCAAAAATGTATGGACACAGCACTGCCAAGATTTGGACACTGTCATTCAAATAATACCTTGCCTTCAAAAGGAATTCTTGTGGTGGGCTCAGGAATGTCACCTAAACAAGGGACTCTCTGTGACCCGGCCAGAGGCGAGTCAGATTTTAACGACAGATGCCTCGGACACTGCTTGGGGAGCTCATCTAAATGGAAAGTGGATACAAGACAAGTGGCCTGCCAGACTACAGCATCTACATATCAACATGAAGGAGATGTTAGCAGTCCAGTTTGCATTGATGGCGTTCAAGGAGTTACTTCTTCCAGGGCAGGTGTTGATTCTGACAGACAACACAACTGTCATGTGGTACATCAACAAGCAAGGGGGAACACATTCTTATCCTCTATGCAGGCAAGCAATGATTTTATGGGAGACTGCGTTAAGCCTGCAACTGACTCTTCAGGCAAGGTTTCTGCCAGGAGCACAGAACTCCCTAGCAGATGTTTTAAGCAGACAAATCATGGATCCCCACGAGTGGAAACTGGATCTTCATGTATTTCAGAAATTGACAGTGTCATGGGGAACTCCAGACATAGATCTGTTCGCTTCTCCACTAAACCACCAGCTGCCAAAGTATTGCACAAAGGGGTTTCATCACACAGCTTGGAAAGTGGATGCTCTGTCTTTCAGTTGGAAAAACCTTCATGTCTATGCTTTTCCACCTCTACCTCTTCTTCCAAAGGTATTACTAAAGGTCAGACAGGACAGGCCAAGGATGATTTTGATAGCTCCAGATTGGCCTCGGCAATACTGGTACCCACTTCTAAGGAGTCTTGTAAAGAAGCCTCCATGGCCTTTACCTCTGATTCCTCATCTGTTATCTCAGAAGGACGGTCATCTGCTCAATGTCAAGCTTCAATCTCTCCATCTCACAGCTTGGCATATTCTGTGTTGAAACATGGAAGGTCTCAGCTTCCTCAACAAGTTTTAAATGTGATTATGGAAGCTAGAAGGCCTAGTACTAGGAGAGTGTATGCAGAAAAATGGAAGAGATTTTTATTTTGGTGTACAGCAAAGAATTTGGAGATTTCAGAGCCTAATTTGAGTGTGGCTCTTCAATATCTTACTGAGTTATTGGACAAAGGTTTGTCTTTCTCTTCCATAAAGATTCATGCTGCAGCAATTTCAGCTCACTATGATTGTGACCCACCTTTGTTTTCGCATCCTTTGTTCAAGCAGTTTCTTAGAGGGGCAAAGAATATAAGACCCCACGTAGAGCTCCTACTCCTGCTTGGGATCTCAATTTTGTGTTGGAAAAACTTACTCTACAACCTTTTGAGCCGCAGCTACTGCTGAATTGAAATATTTGTCATGGAAGACGGCTTTTCTGTTGGCTATTACTTCTGCAAGAAGGGTGTCTGAGTTGCAGGCCCTTATGGCAGTAGAGCCCTTTTTGACTTTCCATAAGGACAGGGTATCATTACGTACTAATCCTTCCTTTATGCCTAAGGTGGTTTCTAGTGTGGCTTTAAACCAAACTATTCATTTGCCTACGTTTTTGCAGAACCTCAAAATAAAGGGGAAAAGATTTTGCACACTTTAGATGTACACAGGCAATTGCGTTATTATTTGAGCAGGACTAAAGATTTTAGGCAGTCTCAGCAGTTACTTGTTTCTTTTGCTTTAAGTTCACAGGGCAAACCTGTGTCAAAACAAACTATTTCTAGGTGGATTGGCTTTGCATTGCATTTTGTTATTCCCATCATGGCAAAGAGGTTCCAGCTGGGATTAGGCCTCATTCCACTAGGGCTACTGCCACTTCAACAGCATTTCTAAGGGGTGGCAACTAAGGATATTCTGGAAGCAGCTACTTGGAGTTCAGTGCATACTTTCTCTAGGCATTATCACCTGCCTATATACTCTAAGTCTAGAGCTGGTTTTGCCACAGCTGTTTTACAAGGCATGTTGTCAGCTCCTGCTACTTTATAATTTGCCAGCCTCCCTTACCTCTGCTTTGGGATTCTACCCAATAGCCAGGACTGCAGCAAGGGAAGGCGAAGAACATAGTACAGTTTTGTACCTACCATAAATGTAGATGTTCGAGGATTCCCTTGCTGCAGTCCAATTTACCTCCCTCCTTCCCCTCTGTGTTTCAGGGTGGTTGTGTAGGTGCCTTTACATGCTTATATTTTTGTATATATTTTACTGTATATATTGTACATGTTTATTGGTGCAGGTTGTTTTGGGACTTGTCTTTTTGGGTCTTCTGACATCTGGGGCAAGAAAAGACTGAGGAAATGACGTCGGTCATGCGCATTAGTACCCTGACGTACTGACGTCAGTCTAAGGCGCCATGACCGACGTCAGCCTTATACTCTGGTATTCGGGCCGACTGGGACGCGGACTATACCCAATAGTCAGGACTGCAGCAAGGGAATCCTCGAACATCTACATTTATGGTAGGTACAAAACTGTACTTTATGTGTCTCGTGATTAGTGTTGTGTTGTGGTGGTCGAGTGCGTTTCTGCCTTGGAGGTCTCTGCTGTTTGGATAGATTTTTATTGAGAGCCTCCATGAAGGTTGGTGTGTGGTTTGTGTTTTTATGTGAATGCAGTACTGGTGTATGTTCTGCAGGGCTATGTGTTCCATGTGATGTGGTGCAATTGTTGACCTCCTCCTCTTGACCAGCTGTTCCGGTCTTGGCTGGAGAGCGTGTGGCTTCCAGTTTGGATATGTAAGTGCATCTCTCGCAAGTCTGAGTGTTGGGAGGTAAGAGCAGAGGGTTGTCTGTGTACATGAGGCAGTTGCTGCATTGCCTCAGGATGCCCAAGTTCACCAGGTTAATAGGAGAAAGCACAGGGAGCTGACTTTTAGACATGCCTGGAGGGGTGGTCATTAATAATAAGTACTGGAGCTGTTTCTTGTAGAACAATTAGTGCTGCAATAATTGCTACAAGAAGTCTGGTAAAGTGCTAGACTAATAAGCTAGTAAAAGTGCAGTAGAGGAGAGAACTAGCAGATCGAAGGGAAACTTTGAAGAGCAGACTTTGGCGCTGCTCAGTAGCTTACAAACAGTCCCGGATACAGCAAATCTGTATCTGGACTAGACTAGTTACAGGAAAGGTGGGAAACAAATGCGCAAACAGGCTTTTAAACCAGAAAGTTGAAAGAGATGGAAAGACTGCCCAAATGGCCAATAAACTACAATTTCTGGGCCAGAAACCACTCTTGTGGTAGATAGGCTACCTAGTGCTTACCACTCCCACTGATAAGTTAGAAGGCTTCCCTCCAACACTAAAAGGCTTGGGGGGGGGCTCAGCAGCTTACAAACAGTCATAGATACCCCAAATCTGTATTTGGACTAGACTAGTTACAGGAAAGGTGGGAAACATCGCAGACGTGAGCTTTTAAACAGAAAGTTGAAAGAGATGGAAAAGCTGCCCAAACGGACAATAAACTACAATTTCCGGGCCAGAAACCACTCTTATGGTAGATAGGCTATGTAGTGCTTACTACTTCCACTGATAAGCTAGAAGGCTTCCCTCCAACACAGAAAGGTCTTAGGGCCTCAGAAGCTTACAAACAGTCCTGGATACAGCAAATCTGTATCTGGACTAGACTAGTTACAGGAAAGGCATGGAAAGCTTTTGTTTGTAAAGTGGAAAGGAAGAAAGGAGAAACTGAAGATAATTCAAGGTTAAGGACCTAAGTGGCTTGCTCTTCTCAAATGTTCTCTCTATATTGGGTAGAATGAACTAGTGACACTAGACTGGTATAGAGCTGGTAAACTCTTAGCCTAGAGGGTTTATCTGTATTTATAAGTGTTAGTCACATATTTACTCCTACCCTTTTCCAAAATTCCCAGTTCTAGTTGTTTTGTCTCTGTTACTATCTTTGTTACTTGTAGTAAAGTTGGTTTAGACTTTGGTTTCCATTTTCTAGTTATTGCTTTTTTGGCAGCCGTCATATCATTAACAATTCTTGACAACCTTTCCCTTTATATAGTATATGCTATCTTTGATAATATTTTACATTTTAATTTCAAATTTCTTTTGTATTATTTTCACAAAGACCTTGTAATCATTATTATTTAGTACTGTTGGACTCCAGTTTTTTTTTAATTCTCTTCTGTCTTCCTTCTTCCATATGAATTTAAGTATCCCACTGCATCATTCTTTATACATAAAACCTTCACTTAACCATTCTTTCAAAATCTTTAAAAAATATTAAAAATATTTTTTGATAGTTACTTAAAATTTTATACATTTCATACCTATTCCATTTGGGCCTGTAGATAAATGTATATTTACTTGCCCTAATATTTTATCTAGCTCATTTAAAGAAATCTCCTTTCCCAACTCTTCATTCTCATTTTCTGTTAACTTTTTTTTTACTGTGCATGGTTTTTCACTGCCTTCTTTTTTTCTTTAAACATTTCTTCTATGTATTGTACTACATATTCATAATCTTGTCCTGAATTCTTTCTGTTTCTCCTTTTACATTTTTTATTTCTCTCATTACACTACCATTTTCCTTTACTAATATGCTTAAGTAAGTCAATACTTCTTCACTCTTTCCTTGTAAAAATATATTTCCATATGTAATAATTCTATTTTTTCTTGATTTATTTCATATAATTCTTTGTACTTGTCAAAATACTTCTATCATTATGTTCTAAATCTTCCAGTGCATCGTTATATTTTTCTTCCTCTGCTTTTCTTATATCATATTGCCTCTGTAAAAACATTTTTATATTTTTTCTTAAATATCATCGACCATTCAGAGCATTTTTTATAGAATGCTCTTATAGTAATTTGATCTCTCCATAACTGTATTACTAATCTCTTTCCTCCTTCATTCCATGCTTTCGCATTTATCCTTTTTATTCTTTTGCCTGTCTTTATATATTTCTTATTTTATCTCTAGTCATATTGCAAGATGATCAGAAAATAATGTTTCAACTACATCCCCCTGCCTTATAATTAAACATTCTGTTACTATAAAATAATCTGTTTCAGTTCTATGCTTACTCCTTTTTTAAATCCATGAATTTTTGTCTTGAAATTTTAACTTACCACATTTTATAACTTCTAACATTTTTCTTGCATCATTTACTTTCTTTTTACATTTCAATCTTATATCACAGTTAAGCTTTCCTGTTGTTATAATAATCATATTTATCACTACATATTCTAAATGTGATGAAATATGCTTTCCCTTTCTTTACAGGTAGTATAAGCATGTAATGTTGTAATAATGGAGCTTTTCTCCCCGGGCCTCCGCTGAAAATGGACATGTATCCAGTCGGACTCTCCCGGTTAACAAATGTAAAATAAATAAATAAATAAATAAATAAATAATACTTGCTCTTCCCTTTTTTGTCTACAATGGTTAATCTTCCCATTCTTGCAAAAGTTATATCCAGTATCTTTAATGTATTTCTACAGAGTACGTCTTTTCCAGAACATCTCTCATTTTCCAAATTCCAGATTATCTTTCCTCCCCATAGTTTCTCTGCTTGTAATCTTTTATTTGTTAAAAATGTTTTGTCTTCTAATATAATTAAATCTACATCACATGTATTACACCACTCCAAAATTCATATTCTTCTTACTGTATTCTTAATAATGTTGACATTTACCGAAAGCTCTGTAAAATATTCAATTTTCCCTTTCCTTTGATTTAAGGCTTCATAAATTCATAGATAATTAATAGGCTAGCTTTCTTAATAGACCATTTTAATCCTAACCAATTTCCTTTGCAAAGGTGAGAATCAAATACTGTACCTTGTAGCGATGAGCAAATACCTTAACCATTATACCAAGCCCCAATCTTTAGCTGTGTGTGGCTTTTTTTCATCCATTACCTTTCTTTTTTTTCTTTTATACTTATCCGTTTAAATTTTCTTTTTCTGTCATTTACCCTTTTCCCAATAGAATTTTTGTTTTCTTTTACTATCTCCCAATATGTCTTCATCACTCACATAAGAACCTTCTGTGTCCTTTATTATTTTTTTTTCTTATCTAATTTTTCTTCTTTATCTACTACTACTAAAATGTCTTATCTTTGTTCATTTTCTTCTCTTTGTTTTTCTTTTTCAGTAGTGTTATTTTAATTTTTGCAATCCATCCATAAATGTCCAATTTTGTTACATTTATAACATTTCAATTCACATTTTTGTATCATGTTCCATTTCCCCATCACTGCAACATTTCTTTTGTCAAAGCTATGTACCAAATGTCATTCTTTTCCACAAAAAATGTTTTGGGTTGTCCTCAATATTTTACAACACCCCTATCTCCCCTCCACATTTATCATGCTTGGTATATGTAGAATTTTTTCTCTTTCTCCTTTTAACACAATGTTACAGCCCAAGCCACCCATCCATAAACCCCTTTTGTCATAAATGTTTGCAGTGTCCAGTACTTCTTTACATAAAACATTCAACTGCCCCTTCAATTCTACCTCTGTTCATATTGTACATGAAACATCTTTTTTGTTTTCCTGTTAAATGCTTTTATCACATAAAGATTTCACGAGTAACAGTCTTTCTTTTTTTATTTCTTTCATTTTCTCCAAGAAAATTTTCCACTGAAAAAACAGTCTTAAATATAATGTCACAAAATGTCTCTCTCGGTAAGAATAAATGCTCTTACCTCATGTGCTTTTACACCAAAAGGAGCGATTAAATTGTATCACACTTCATACCTGTCAAGTTCTTTGTACTCTTTACTTTGAATCCTTACCACCTACTTCCGTTTTTCATTTTCTTCTGCCTTCTTTTCTGCTACTCCACTTTTGCCTTCTTTTACTTTCACTGCATATGCTTTCTTTTCCTTCTTACCACTATTCTTCAGGATTGCCTCTGCATCCCCCTTTAGTATTTTCTAAATAATGTCCCCCCAGGAAACATTTCCTTTATTTTCTGGTTCACTCTCTACCACAATTTCTTTAAGTAAATCATCCCATGACCCTTCCAACTGGAGGGTTGTAATTATACATCCATCGTTTGCTGACTCATCTCCATCAAACAGATGTCTTTGAAACATTTCTTCAGAATCCTGCACACATTCTCCAGTCTTGATATTGTTTTCCCCTTCATTTCTTTCACTAATGCATTATCTCATTCTTTCTCTCTCCATCTGCCTCCCTGTTTCTCCGGGCCGTCACTCCACCTAAAATGTAAACAGGAAGTGCTCCTCCAAAAAGCATCCCACTCAAACAATGACGAGTAGGGGAAGTTCCCCAATGCCCTGGCTAAATTTCCTCTAATAGTATAAATGCCAACTTGGGTCTCCCCTTAAAAGAGGCTACTAGCCTAGTGAGACTAACCAAATCACTAAAGGATAAAATAAAATAAAAAAAATTAAAATAATAAAAATCTTACTACAGGAATCTAGTATAGCGACAAGGCCTCTTATGGTAACTAACAGACTTTTTTTTGGCAAGGAACTGCTGCAGCTTTTCAAGGTTTTCTGTGAGTCTAGTGAGGTACATGCCAAAGGTTGCTTTATATTCAGTATTGAGTCTCACAAGGAACAAACATCTATACAGGTCATCATTTAGCTCTTAGAAGTTGTTAGCAAATAGGTAGGTAGGTTGTTGTTTGGATCCTTTTCAGCCAAAACCCAAACCATTAACAGAAGACAGTTAAAAATGTTGCATGTATCAGAATGTATAGCCTTTAAAGCTGCAGTAAAAATTCATTATTTAAATAATCCCAGCTGTACCTGTAGAATACAGTGTAAGCCCCCTTAACTTCACACACTTAACTACTCAGATCCCACTCTTTAACCCTATGTTATATTATTTTCTTCCTCCTCTATATGATTGTTTCCTCCTACCTACAATATGTGCAATTTACTAATGATTATAATTACTTTCTTGTGAATGAAAGTATGTTATTATGTATCCATACAGTGTGAGGGGTTGGGAGGGTGGCCTAATGGTTAAGGTGTTTGCCTTACAAACACAAGGTGCAGGGTTTGAGTCTCACAAGGGATAATTGGTTAGGCTTAAAATGGTTTGCAAGGGCAGTTAGCTTAGTACTAATCTAGGAACCTAATCTAGCTATGAACCTGATAATTATCTATTAACTATATACCATTACTCCCCACCCTATGCTAATGTATGTATATCTCTTTCACTTTGTTCTGTACAATATTTGATTACCTGTGGAACTTTTCTCCCCGTGCCTCCACTAAAAATGTGTTTCTGACTCAGTGGACTTTTCCTGTCAACAAATGTCAATAAAATTAAATAAATAAAAATATTAATAAGTCATTCACAGTTTACATCAGATTAACAATATAAGCATTTCTGCATTGTCTTATCCAAATAATACATTCTCAATATATACATAAAAAGTAGTATGTACGCAGCTATTGTCGAAGTTATGTTAAGCTGTAAGATTTGTTAGAACTGCAGTTTGTATGATATATCTGACCAGTTTCAGGTGTTGTTCTAACAATGAAGAAGGGAAATTTAGGTGATTAGGAAAGGTCAGCTAGTTTTCCTGAAGTATAGGCATCTGTATTCATCCTTGAGGGGCTTTAACAGGAGGCTGTCATGTACAGACTGTGATTTTGCTTTCACCTTCAAAAATAACTACATTCCAATGCAGGCACATCACTTTTTGACATTGATGATGATTGTTCCCTGGCCAAGGGCTGACTTGTAGCTCATTATTGAGCCTCTACCTCCAGTCAGTGTAATAAACAAAAAGAAACGTTGCTGACATAGGTTAATATCATGGATAGCATGCACCGTCAACACTGCTGACAGATTTATGTGGTGTATTGTTAGTATTTTTGTGTGTCCCTACAAGAGAATATCTATATTGAACATTAAATTATGTACTCCCTACAGAGATATGTAATGAATTAAGTAAAGACCATTAGACAGATACTAGCAATGGCTGATTTGAGCACACAGTGTCAGTATTTTACCTCATATAGTAATAGATTGGCCAACCATGGCCTGCTTCTGTGTGTGAGAGAGAAAGAGCATGAAATGAAATGACAAGCTAAGTAGTAGTATGGTATATGTCAAATCAGAGTTTGTTTCATCCATTCGCTTTTTAAATAGGGTGTACTAACAAGGTAAATATTTCTAAAGTTTTCTTGAAAAGTGTTTATATTTTAATTTTTTTTTTTTTGTTTAACATTAACTTAATTTTCTGATATCTTTTTATGTAAACACCCATAGTTAACAACAAAAAAAATCTTCCACCAGTCAGGCAAAAGAAAGAGGACCAAGTTAGAATTCCAATGGCTTTATTTTAGAGCTTGCATCCAAAAGGACTTCTTCAGAATAAAACTTATTAATCAACCATCTACTGAAATATAAAATACAAAAAACATATAATTAAACAATTAACCAATCCAGAGCCAAAACCTATAAAGGCAATATATCTTAAAGTGACAGTACTAAAAACTTTACAAAAAATATTTTGTACAGATAGTTTTGTTTAATCCTGGATAGTTATCCAATTGCATTTTTAGCTGTCAAAACATCTTTTTATTAATTGATTTTTACAACATCCACATGTAAGACCCTCCGAAACTTGCTAAACACGGAAAAATATATATATTTTTAAATTGCACAAGCAATAGAATGCTTATAAAATACATTGTTGGAGTCTTTGGTTCTAATTGCATATAAATGTTCCTTAATTGTAATGCATAATTTCCTTGTGGTTATGCCATTGTAAAATAATTGACAGTGGGAACATTTAGCAGTGTGGGTCTACTTGACATTGTCGACATTTCACAATGTCGAAATTCATATCGCTGAGACCATATGATCGACATTTGTAATGTCGACCATACAAGTAGAACATAAAAAACAAAAAAAAACTTACCTTAATGCTGCTAGCAGGGGGTCTTCGCCCCCATGCACCCCCGTGGGGAGCTCCGCTCCCTACACATGCCAGAACTTAAATATACCAACTCAGAGATTGTATTACAGTGCGGAAGTGGAAATCTTTCCATTCCACACTGTAGGGAGATGCCGGTTACCCATGGTCGACATTTAAAATGTCGATCATACGGTCTCGGCCATGTGAATGTCGACATTGTGAAATGTCGACCAGTCGAAGGGGACCCAGCAGTGTATACCAAACCTGCTGAGATACAGTCAGTATGCCTGCTAATTTTTACTCTTTTGTCCATGTGTTCCAACATGATGGAAGGACCTTCCCTTATGTAACAACATACCTTGCAGAAGCCACATTTATAAATTCCTTGTTTTTTGTTAGTGAATAAAATCGGCTTCCTAGTATTGTCAGTCTCCAAATGTTGTTAAATGGATCTAGAGTTTTGCATATAAAACTGGGTACAGTCTTTACAGCTTTTGCAACATCAAAATTACCACTGAAAACTTTCCAATTCTGATTAATAATGCTTTTTATACTATTGTTGCTTACTGTCATGCGTAATATGAAACTGTTACTGAACATAGAATTATTAGTATGGTCACTGTCTTTTAATGGAATAGCCCCTACCAAAATAGGAAGAAAGTGCTCAGACCTCTTCCTTACAATCTCTTCTGCTGTACGTTGTAGTTCACTCAATTCATTAATAGCTTCCAAAAAAACTTCTCATCAGTGGTTAGTCTGGAAGCCTTTATCATCTAGCCTGTAGGAATTTTTCTTATAGAGTGTGCACTCAAGCAATGTAAATTATTATTTAAAAAACACGTTTTCCTATATATTTGACTAGCAAAATTCTTGTGACATTCATCCCACTTAACCATAGCATCTAGAAATGATACACTGCTTCCAGTGTCCCCAAGATGAAAGTAAAAATGTGAACTGTTTTAAACTTCTGAAATAAACTTTACCATCTCATCTTGGGAGGTGTCAGTTGTAAAAATCAGATCATCAACAAACCTTTTGTATAATTTAATATGTGTAGCAAAAAAGGAATTTGACTTAAAATCTGTGTCTCTCGCTGGCCCATAATTATGTTAGCAAAAGAAGAAGCTACTGTTGCCCCATCACTTTTTCACACATCATAAAATACAAAAATGGTGTTTTGTAAGGCAGGATTAAAACTACTATAGATTTTTTTAAAGGACAGGTGTCTTATAACTCCATGTCTTGAAAAATATGCACTAAATTTAATTTCCTACAAAAAAGTTTCACATCTATCAAAGTATAAAAAACAAAAGCCAAATAGTCCCTGCTAGATGAAGCACCTCCAAGAAAATAACGAATGCTCAATAGTAAAAACAAGAAGGTGCACCATAAGCTGCAAAACATGAATGAAATCCTCTCCTTGATGTATAAACACACTTTATTGTAAAAAACAATAAAAACAGCTGCAAAGTAAGCGCTTTCGCGTTGTAACAAACGCTTCATCAGACATGAAAGCACTAACACAAACTCCATTAAATACATTTTCTGATGTCACTAACCAATTAAAAACAACAAATCGGAACAAAGATAATCAAGCACATGCACCTGACCAATTAAAGCAACCATCAAGGCTTAATAACAATATTGTAACTTAATATATAAACTGATCAGGTTAATATACAATATAAAATTAATGTCTAAGAGGTCTACTAGTTAAGAATGGCTTTAAGGTCACTCTGTCATTTAGACCAAACCTATGTGCTTGTAGTTTTAGTATCCATTTAGCCTCCCTTTCCTCTGTGGTGTTTCTAACATTACCTAAGCGGCTAGTAGTGGGTACCAATTCCAAGACCTGAAACTTGAAGTTATGGGAACATCCTTTTTCCATAGTATGCCTGGCTAAGGCGTTAGTACTATTGCCCTTGTTGATAGCATATAGGTGTTCCCTTACACGTTCCCTTAAAGATCTTGTGGTCATACCTACATAAAAAATATTGCAGGTTTGACAAATTGCAACATAAACCAAGTTGGTGGATTTGCAATCATATTGACCAAACTTGTAAAAACGTTTCGTTACAGGATGAACAAAACGATCAGAGCAAGAAATATATTTACATTGATTACAAGTTTTGCAACTGAACGTGCCTGTTCTCTTCAGGCTTCTAGGATTTTGACCACCTCTATCATAACAGAGTAACCTATTGAGAGAGAGCATGTTCCTGTACGCTACTTGTGGCCTCTCTTCCACCAGGCTCTTTATCCGTTCGTCAACCATTAATAACCTCCAATTTCTATTAAGGACATCCATCACATGATGGTTCCTATTAGTAAAAGGGATGACTATCCTGTTCGTGGTCATTGAATTACTGACTCCTCTGGTAGATTCACAGGGATATGGTCTACTTATCAAGGGTGCCCCTATGTTCTCCCTGTAGAGGTCGCCCCTAGCAATTTCTGCATGTACATGTGTATGACTATAACCCCTAGATGTAAAATTACTAGCTAGCAATGATTTGTGATGATTGAAAACACTATCTTGAGATGTTAACTTAGACACCCTTAGTGTTTGGTTTCTCACTAGATTCCGATGTACATGTCTAGGATGCATGCTGGCCCGGTGTAAAAGGTTGTTCCTCCAACATGATTTCCTAAAGAGCTCCGTCTCAAAACTGGTAGCTCCCTTAATGATCTTAACATCCAAAAACTCAATGGCATCAATACAATAACTGCATTCGAAGCATAAGAAATCCGTTGTCTCATTTAAATAGTTCACGAAACTTAGCAATTCATCAACGGTGCCTCCCCAAAGCAAAAAAACATCATCTACAAACCTGTTGTAATAGGCAAGATGTTTATTGTGGTCAAGGCTGGTATTCAAAACATGTTGATCTTCCCATTGTGCCAATACCAAGTTGGCATAGGCGTTGGCACACGGGGTGCCCATCGCCACGCCTTTAGTTTGTAGATAATATCTGTCTTCATAACAAAGCACATTGTTCTCAAGAACAATTTCGAGAAGCGACATACACTTGTTGATGGCGCTAGTGGATGTTCCTTCTTGGTTAAAAAGCTCGAACATGTTCCATGCCAACGCGTCATTGGGTATAGAAGTAAACAATGACTTTACGTCTAGTGTAACCAAAAAACTGAGGGTGTGTAAAGGGAAAGATTTGCCAAAAACTGCTAGTTTCTCCAAAAAATCTGGTGTATCACTAAGGATATGTTGCATCTCTAAAACAAAGGGTTTAAGCAACTTATCCAAATAAATGGATGAGGGTTCTGTCAGCCATCCACGGCTGGACACAATAGGTCTTAACGACGGATTCTTCACGTCTTTGTGAATCTTGGGGAGGCCCCTAAAAGAGGGAACAAGGGGTTTGTCGACTAATAAGTACAAATAAAGCTCATTGTCTATCACCATAGTTAACAGTAGATCATACAAACCAGCATGTACTTTTCTAATTAAATTATTTAAAATACTGTTAGAAATAGGGAGATATGTCTCCCTATCAGCCAGCATAGAAAACATTTTGTCAAGATATGTGGATTTATCAAGAATCACAATGGCTCCACCTTTATCAGCTTGTCTTATTGTTATCCGTTCATTATTTTTCAAGTCTGCTAAAGCATCTCTCTCTCCAGAAGTCATGTTGTAAAAATTAGGCTGAGCATGTTTGTCATTATATATTTCAAACAAATCAGTTTCACATGCTTGTTCAAACGCCTCTAACAACGGATGTTGTGGAGGCATGAAACAAGATGGTTTTCTAAAAGGTCTATATGTTAAATCACTGGTAGCAGCATCTTGACCAAACAACAATTTAAGACCCAAATTCCTAGTAAAAAGTTTGATATCAACAATGATATCAGTTAAATCATTGCATCCAGAGGGTATAAAACCCAACCCCTTGTTTAAAACAGAAAGTTCATTCCTGCTCAAAGAGTATGTGGAAAGATTGACAACTAAGTCTTGGAATTCGGTACCTTTTTCATGTTGTGAGAGGGTTCGTCCATATTCTTCCTCTTCCCCACTCTCCCTTTTATACAAAATGTTTTCTATGCTGGCTGATAGGGAGACATATCTCCCTATTTCTAACAGTATTTTAAATAATTTAATTAGAAAAGTACATGCTGGTTTGTATGATCTACTGTTAACTATGGTGATAGACAATGAGCTTTATTTGTACTTATTAGTCGACAAACCCCTTGTTCCCTCTTTTAGGGGCCTCCCCAAGATTCACAAAGACGTGAAGAATCCGTCGTTAAGACCTATTGTGTCCAGCCGTGGATGGCTGACAGAACCCTCATCCATTTATTTGGATAAGTTGCTTAAACCCTTTGTTTTAGAGATGCAACATATCCTTAGTGATACACCAGATTTTTTGGAGAAACTAGCAGTTTTTGGCAAATCTTTCCCTTTACACACCCTCAGTTTTTTGGTTACACTAGACGTAAAGTCATTGTTTACTTCTATACCCAATGACGTTGGCATGGAACATGTTCGAGCTTTTTTAACCAAGAAGGGAACATCCACTAGCGTCATCAACAAGTGTATGTCGCTTCTCGAAATTGTTCTTGAGAACAATGTGCTTTGTTATGAAGACAGATATTATCTACAAACTAAAGGCGTGGCGATGGGCACCCCGTGTGCCAACGCCTATGCCAACTTGGTATTGGCACAATGGGAAGATCAACATGTTTTGAATACCAGCCTTGACCACAATAAACATCTTGCCTATTACAACAGGTTTGTAGATGATGTTTTTTTGCTTTGGGGAGGCACCGTTGATGAATTGCTAAGTTTCGTGAACTATTTAAATGAGACAACGGATTTCTTATGCTTCGAATGCAGTTATTGTATTGATGCCATTGAGTTTTTGGATGTTAAGATCATTAAGGGAGCTACCAGTTTTGAGACGGAGCTCTTTAGGAAATCATGTTGGAGGAACAACCTTTTACACCGGGCCAGCATGCATCCTAGACATGTACATCGGAATCTAGTGAGAAACCAAACACTAAGGGTGTCTAAGTTAACATCTCAAGATAGTGTTTTCAATCATCACAAATCATTGCTAGCTAGTAATTTTACATCTAGGGGTTATAGTCATACACATGTACATGCAGAAATTGCTAGGGGCGACCTCTACAGGGAGAACATAGGGGCACCCTTGATAAGTAGACCATATCCCTGTGAATCTACCAGAGGAGTCAGTAATTCAATGACCACGAACAGGATAGTCATCCCTTTTACTAATAGGAACCATCATGTGATGGATGTCCTTAATAGAAATTGGAGGTTATTAATGGTTGACGAACGGATAAAGAGCCTGGTGGAAGAGAGGCCACAAGTAGCGTACAGGAACATGCTCTCTCTCAATAGGTTACTCTGTTATGATAGAGGTGGTCAAAATCCTAGAAGCCTGAAGAGAACAGGCACGTTCAGTTGCAAAACTTGTAATCAATGTAAATATATTTCTTGCTCTGATCGTTTTGTTCATCCTGTAACGAAACGTTTTTACAAGTTTGGTCAATATGCGGATTGCAAATCCACCAACTTGGTTTATGTTGCAATTTGTCAAACCTGCAATATTTTTTATGTAGGTATGACCACAAGATCTTTAAGGGAACGTGTAAGGGAACACCTATATGCTATCAACAAGGGCAATAGTACTAACGCCTTAGCCAGGCATACTATGGAAAAAGGATGTTCCCATAACTTCAAGTTTCAGGTCTTGGAATTGGTACCCACTACTAGCCGCTTAGGTAATGTTAGAAACACCACAGAGGAAAGGGAGGCTAAATGGATACTAAAACTACAAGCACATAGGTTTGGTCTAAATGACAGAGTGACCTTAAAGCCATTCTTAACTAGTAGACCTCTTAGACATTAATTTTATATTGTATATTAACCTGATCAGTTTATATATTAAGTTACAATATTGTTATTAAGCCTTGATGGTTGCTTTAATTGGTCAGGTGCATGTGCTTGATTATCTTTGTTCCGATTTGTTGTTTTTAATTGGTTAGTGACATCAGAAAATGTATTTAATGGAGTTTGTGTTAGTGCTTTCATGTCTGATGAAGCGTTTGTTACAACGCGAAAGCGCTTACTTTGCAGCTGTTTTTATTGTTTTTTACAATAAAGTGTGTTTATACATCAAGGAGAGGATTTCATTCATGTTTTGCAGCTTATGGTGCACCTTCTTGTTTTTACTATTGATCTATCAAAGTATATCTAACACTGGCTCTTGTAGTTGGAACAAAGGACAAACCTTTTTGTAAAACGCTGATATTATGTTAACTAGTTATTTCAGCTATCTAGTGCTCCTAATTGTATATACTCTGAAAGGCATCTGAAATCTGATATAACTGATACATGGTCAGCATATCAGCTGATCTGTCAGGAGACCTTCACAGTTGGAGATTATTACCCTTCCTCTGTCATCTGTTTCCTGGTAGTCTGTCCATCCTGCTAGTGTTGTAGGATTTCCATTTTGGGCAGGTATGTAGTTTATTGTATTTTTACATGTTTTGATTTTTGTTTCCTGTCTGTTAGGATGTGCAAACTCAAAAAATGAAGTTATGAATTGTGTACGGGTGGATACATCTACATAGCCTGAGTTGTGATTTGATGGCATATAACAGCAGGAGAAATGCACATCATGAATTCTACAGAAGCATTCCATGTATGTCACAACTATCCATTTTATAAGTCAGAATTTTCAGATAGTAACTGACATGTGGGGAAGAGGTGTAGTGTCAGCAAGATACACATGATTTTTTATTTAATATTTTTTGACCTTCTCATGCAGAGACACATGCAGCTGACCATCAGGCCATTCATGGTGCCCCTCTTCACTCCTGAGTAGCTCCAGTTCCTGAATTAATTCCAAATGCCCCTAGAAATTAGATATTCTTCATGCTGCCTTTGACAAAATGGCTCCTGCATATTCAAATAATGGAACCAGTTCTGTTGGTTGAAGTGGGAAAAGGTTTTTATTCAGAATTCTTACTAGTGCAGACAGAGAGTGGTCATTGGAAACTCTTTGCAGAGTTTACAAATTTAAATTCATGTATTACAAAAAAAAAAAAAAAACTCAAGATATCCCCACACTCCAAGTAATGCGTTGTTTGCTAACACATGAAACCTGGTAACATTAGACATGCAGGATATGTATGCTCAACACATCAATTCACATAGTTCACAGTTTCTTAGATTTTATATGGAGGGTGGAATTCTCTCTTTATTTATTTAGTTATATATTGTAAGGCTTCTTTTCAGGGGAGACCCAAGGAGGTATATATACTACTGCAGGAAAATTGGCCATGGCATTCAGGAACTTCCCCTACTCTTTTCAACTGGTGCTATGGGATCTTTTATATCCATCTGCGTTGCCATCAACTCAGGCTGATGGGACCTCAGTTTAATATCTCATCTGAAGGGCGAAACACTCAGGAGTGCAGTACTTCCCCTTATGTTGCACTACCGTGTCAGCAATCCATCTGCCTGGTGTGGGAATAGAACCCACAGCCTTCTGTACCAAAGGTGTTTGTGCTACCTGTTGCACCAGTGACATTGCTTTGAATTTGTGTCCTTCAAGGCTGTCTGCTAAACCAAGGATGTTAACCTGATGCCTGTCTTCAGTGTATGCTTTCCTAAACTTTAGGAGATTACGCCTATCTTTACCTCACTGACTTTTTAATCCATGCCATCTTTCATCAGAGCCAGAATTTTGCAGATCAACAAACTCTTCAGTGCTTCTACACTATAGTATTTCTGTCAAGCTATAAAAATAAGCCTTGTTTTGGTCCCAGACAGGGAGTTTCCTGTGTGCAGTCCTTGTTATGAAATCTTCAGTTACAACATGAAAAATATTGATCAGAAAAACATTCCTCAAGTATCTGTTCTACTTGTCTTCTTCTGTCCTAATGATTCTAAGTATAAGACAAAAGAAGAAAAAAGGATCACTCACAGCTTAAACCTCTGAAACCAGAGCTCATTCTCTGGAGGGTGCCCTTTCCATAATCTATTCCCAAACTTAACAGAGAATTTCTGTGCTATGACAAATGCACTTACCTGAATAAAGGTATGCCTTTCATTTCTTCATTTCCAAAACAGAAGCTAACAGCAGACTTATTGGACTTCACATAGCAAGCTCACTTGCAACACATGAAAGTGCAAGGCCTGTGCTGCACATCAGAAGAAACAACACATAAGCTACAAGGAAATTATGCATTTCCATCTATCTTTAGCTACATTCATGTCAGACTTTAGGCCCAGCATAGATATAGTTGCAAAAAATGTTCACAGACAGGAAGGCAGCTGTTAATATCCTCTATGCAGGTTGAACATGATAATAAATTTGAGAACAAGGAGTTTAGCTCATACCTCTCAACCATACCGAATTTCTCTGTAAATGGCAGTTTCGAGGGCAAAATATTGGGGTGTCACTAATTCCCGAGTGGTCCCTTTAATTTCCGAATTTCCTTTTTTAATGACGACCGTGTTCCTGACATCATCACGTGCAGGGCACCATGATATCAGCTTCACAAGGCAGACAGACAGCCTGTCAGAATTCAGCTGCCATAGAGACTGCTTTGAGAGGCAAGTGGAGATGCATTGATTTTCCCATTACACTACCACAGCAGGTTGATCGCTGCTTAAAACAGTGCTCAGTGAAGATGTATTGATTTTCCCACTGCAGGTTGATTGTGTTAGATGTGTGTCTGTCTGTCTGTGTCTGTCTGTCTGTGTATGTGTGTGTGTGTGTAAAATGCCTCAGTTAGGTATAACTGGTGGTTAAGGTTACTCAGACTCAAACCCTGTACCTTGGGTACAAGGAGCAAGTGCCTAAATTCTCTTCCCATACCACCACTTGTGATTCAAGGAGTTAAGTCCATAATTCTCAACTGTCCAAAGTTTCACAGAATGTTTGGCTCATACTTTTGGTCTGTTCCTCTTAAAATTTGTGGTTTTTTTTTGGTAAACCAGGGAGAACTGAGTTCACTAAATAATGATAGCCATTTAAGTTTCAGTCTTTCTATCTTTCAGGAAACATATGGTAACACAAAACATTTTATTCTAGCAACTTTCTAAGATTATATAAGCAATGTTTAAAATGTGTCCCTGATTTTTGGCCTTTGTCCCCTCCCAATAAATTTTGGATTTTTCCAGATTTCTTGTGCTACATAGTTCTTCAGAGGAAGAAATGTTTAGTGCTACTTATGCTAAGTCTGTTTGTGTTGTTAGTAGCACAACAGGTAGTATACTTGCTTTTGATGCAGAAGGCTGTGGGTTCCACTCCCACTTTATGCAGATGGATTGCTGATATTGTGTGGAGATGCATTGATTTTCCCATTACACTACCACTGCAGGTTGATCGCTGCTTAAAACAGTGCTCAGTGAAGATGTATTGATTTTCCCACTGCAGGTTGATTGTGTTAGATGTGTGTTTGTCTGTCTGTCTGTCTGTGTGTGTGTAAAATGCCTCAGTTAGGTATAACTGGTGGTTAAGGTTACTCAGACTCAAACCCTGTACCTTGGGTACAAGGAGCAAGTGCCTAAATTCTCTTCCCATACCACCACTTGTGATTCAAGGAGTTAAGTCCATAATTCTCAACTGTCCAAAGTTTCACAGAATGTTTGGCTCATACTTTTGGTCTGTTCCTCTTAACATTTGTGTTTTTTTTTGGTAAACCAGGGAGAACTGAGTTCACTAAATAATGATAGCCATTTAAGTTTAAGTCTTCCTATCTTTCAGGAAACATATGGTAACACAAAACATTTTATTCTAGCAACTTTCTAAGATTATATAAGCAATGTTTAAAATGTGTCCCTGATTTTTGGCCTTTGTCCCCTCCCAATAAATTTTGGATTTTTCCAGATTTCTTGTGCTACATAGTTTTTCAGAGGAAGAAATGTTTAGTGCTACTTATGCTAAGTCTGTTTGTGTTGTTAGTAGCACAACAGGTAGTATACTTGCTTTTGATGCAGAAGGCTGTGGGTTCCACTCCCACTTTATGCAGATGGATTGCTGATATTGTACTGTGTTGTACTTATAAAGGGGGTGGATCCTGCAGTCCTAAGAATGTCCTCTTTGCCGGAGATACCTAGTAACTATGAACCTGTTATCAGTTTGCCATTCATTCCCCATTGCAATATTACTAGCTTATCATTTTTTTTTAATGTATCATAGGCAGTTTATTCTTCAAGGGCAACAGGCACTTTATTTGTAGATGATAATTTTTAAAAAAACAGCTAAAGGCAATGTTAGTCCAGGAACCTAAATGTAAGTGTTTCAAAGGTAATGTTTTGTATGGATAGCTCTGCAATAGATTGCTTAAATATTTTCCATAGAAAATATTGTTTCGTAATGATGATCTTTGTAGAAATTATATTGAATGTATTCCTAGTGTTAGCTAAAGCCATATATTATTACAGTTATTTGATTCAATTAATTGCTACACTTCTCTACTTTGAAAGAACTGATTGCATCTACCAAACAGCGCTCAGTCTATAAATCGGGTTCATATCGCAAAATCGAACGTTGAGAATGCCGAATACCGGAAGGCCGAACTTGGTAGTTTGAAAGTTTAGAATGTCGAAGCTGCGGATTCCCGAATTCTTTCCCAGGGAAAGAATTCGGTTGGCCGTTTCTGGGGCTTCTGCATTTTCGGACCGGGTCAAGGTAAGTGTACGAACGGGTAGTGATGGACTTTAGGGTTAGGGCGCAGGTCAGGTAAGTGTGCGATAGTGACAGACTTTAGGGTTAGGGTGTGGGTCAGGTAAGTGTGCAATAGTGACAGACTTTAAGGTTAGGGCGCAGGTCAGGTAAGTGTGCAGCAGTGACGGACTTTAGGGTTAGGACGTGGGTCAGGTAAGTGTGCGGTAGTGACGGACTTTAGGGTTAGGGCTGGGTTAAGGATAGTGCATAGATAGTGGTGTATGTTAGGTTTAGTGTAGGTTTTGAAGGTGTTTGGTGTGATTGTGTTGTGTGTGTGTTTTTCGGAACAGCAAATTTTTTGCCTGGGAAAAAATTCGCTGCTTAGTGTCGATGTTATCCGAATTCGATCTTCCAAGTTCAAACTTATGGGGTTCGACATTTTGGAAGTTCGATTTTGTGATATAGACCATAAAAATCTATCTGCTGATTTCTTCCTTTTAAATCCAACTCATTTATTTTCTGGCTGTAGAAGGCTGAAGCAGTTAATTTTATTTTTATAAAAGAAAGTTGTATTTTAGTTTTGCAGTTTGTACAAGTTCAAAGTTGTGATACAAGTTCAAATATTAATTTAAATAAAACACTATTGTTCTGTTTATTTTGTGTGTAATATTTTGTCTGTTCTTCAGTTTGCATGTAAATGTTGGTATCCCCACAATTACACCAAAGTGGGCGTGGTTACATAATTATGTATGCAAGTTCTGTGTTAATCAGCGTACAGATTTGTACCTATTTTTCATGTGCCTTTGTCCAGATTTTTTATGATTTCAAGTTGAGAGGTATGGTTCAGCTAGATATGTCTCTTCAAGCCATGTAGTTTCAGAAACAACTAAACACCCTGGCTGACACACTTTGCAGAGAAGTGTACATCTCACAAGAATTGAAGTTGAAAAGCAGACGTACTTGATGAGTTGAAGAGAAGTAGGTTTATTTATTTATTTATTTGCCATTGTATGACTGTGCTTGCCTCTCATGTATATTACCAGCTTCCTCTATTGTGCTGCAGGCACCCTTGCAGCCAAGTCTGGCTGATAGATATTTGTTAGTCATTTGGAATTGAGGCCGATTCTATGCAACAGCATTCCTGCCTACTTTTCTGACTCTAAACCTGTTGGTAAAGGTAAAAAAGAAAGCAGTCTAATACTCATAGCTCTCTACTGACTAAGACAGTCATGGTTCAGATGTTGATTGATCACTCTTTGACCTTTCCTCTTCACAAAAACTTGTAGCAGGAAGGTAGAGTCCTCCAACTGAAACTCATTTTTTTTTTTTTTTGTTTAACAACTTGGAGAATTTCAGATCGATATGTAATGGTCTTTTTTTCTCTGTAAAGATCTTATCTTCTCTATAAAGATCTTATCTTCTCTAAAGGGTGCCAAGAGGCCTACCTTTAGGAGAATGGAAGTACCAAAGTGGACTTGGTTTTCTCTGTGTTGCAAAGATCAAGACCTAGAGCCATGCTAAGTGCAATTGCTCAGATCTTGAAGTAATGTGCTTACCTTGTTTAAGTTTGTTTTATGTCACAGAAGGATAACACCTTGACTGTGACCCACCAGGATTGGAATAGGATCCCAAGTGCTGGAAAGGCTGATGGGAAGGCGTGAGAATAGAATAAGAAGACATTTCTTGTTCACTTCTTAAAGGAAACAAGTTGTGGGGATGTGCTGGAGGCATGGCTGAATGTCTATACCTCTGGTGGAGATGGGGAGCTGTTAGGGTATATTACCGTGTAGGTGGGGCTAGATCTCTTGTGGGTCCCATTACATGTCTATGTACACTGAGATGTCACCCAGCACATGAGAGAATTAGGTTTAAAGAAAAAAAGAAGTCAGTATATAGTATGAATAGTGCTGTAGGTGGCTGATCTCTTCTTTGCCTCCCAGTTTACAATTCTGCATCTGCAGATTTTTCAGGGGGATTACCAACCAAAGAGATTCTCAAAGGTAATAAGAAGCACCAGGCGACTAATGGTCTTGCTGACATGATGGGCACAATTAAAAAAAAAAAAAAAAAAAACAGGGCTTCCAGTGTGGCTTGTTGTGCTCAAAAAGTTCACTTATCTATCATTTTTGGTCACTGTTTAAAATATTGGGACTCAAAATGCTGAGTCCTAGTAATGTGGAGACCAAATGACCAAAACTCTAGACTAACATATACTAAGTTTGAGATTGCCATTTCTCAAAATATTCCCTCAGATGTCCTTAAGGGGAGGACAAAGTGTAGCAATACAACAGATTTTTTTGAATAAAGCTAGAGTGAACAGATTTTTGACTAGTGGTTGTGAGGCCACCCTGCTAAGAGAATGAACCAAAACGGTGAAAAGACTGAGTAAAAAATAACCAAAACCACTCCAAACCTCAGTCAGGTACACCGGAACCAATGAAGACAAATAATGTGTATTCTGATGAAGTTCCCTATGAGGAATGAACGCGCTTAATCATTTTGTTATTAAATATAAAATTTAATCTTTGGTGGTCAGTTGGAGTTTGTCCTCACTGATTGTGCACGGATTATTCACCCTGCTAAGCGAAACCTACTATAACATGTCCATTAGGAACATTTATTTATTTTCTTGCTTGGAATTGGAATGGTGTATGACTGATGGTGCCTTTTTGGTGAAGTCCCAGAGAGAAAAGCTCCAAGTTACAGTAAAATTTGATGAGTAAAAGTATGACAGAAATACTAATGTTGCACTAACAAATGATTAGGGCATTACAACATAAGGATGCTAAATTAAAAATTGATGAATACAAACACAAAAGCTGAATCACTGACAGAAAATAATAAGCAAACAATAATGCCCAAAAGGGTGTATGTTGTTTTGGAAATAAAGCACGCCCATGGGTGTTCTGAGGGCTGATGCCACAGGAGGTTGGTGTCTACACCCCTGGAAGGGCATTATTTCCACAGTAACACACACACCCTGGAGGGCATTATTCCTCTTAGAAAATGGGCTGTCTGTAAAATTGTTATGCTTTACTTACTAATTTTTTTTTATTACTATATTATTTATATATATATAATTTTGATGTAAAATAGTTCCTCCATCTAAAGTTTCAAAACTTGCTGTAGTATATGTTAATGGTGTAAAATATTTCCTGTTTTGAGCCTTTGCCCCCTGTTTATTTTAGGCTTATCCCGATACCTTGATCTAAGAACATACCTCCCAACTGTACATATTTTTGCCTCATATTTTTGGTCTGTTCCTCATAAAAAAATGTGTTTTTTGATAAATCACTGAGAAGATTAAAGTTGCTAAATAATGACATGCATTTCAGTTTCAGACATCAAATCCTTCAGAAAATGCATGCTAACACAAATCCAGATGTTCTTCATGTTTCACTGTTGCAATCATTATATTTGGATAATCTGCTGGCAGGTTGCCCTCAGTCGGCCTGATTAACAAAGTCTTGGGTCCTGTGTCGGTTGCTGTCCCTTCTTCCATGACGTCAGGTCATCAGGGGTATAAAACATGCAGCTGACGCCATTACATCAGTCTTTCTTGCTCCGTGGTGCCCGAAGCAGAAGCAGTTTGCAAGTGCCATTCGGCCGACTCCTGAAATTTTCGTTTTCAAGTTTCAGAACCGAAGTCTTCAACTAAAAGCTAAGTTTCCCGTTGGGGAAACTTTTTCTTGCTCCTTATCGATGTCAGTAAAAGTTAATAATTGCATTACTTGTGGGAAGCAAATACCTCATATGGATTTTCATTTGTACTGTATTCCTTGCCTAGGCCCTGACCACAACGTACCTTGCTGTCGGTTTTGTGCTAAATTTAATCAACACACTATTAAACATCTGTATATTTTTGCTTCTAAATATTTTGGCTCAAGATTTAATTATCCAGAAATGTCGTCGGTTAGCAATCCGACTACCGGAATACCTAAAAAACCCAAAGAAAAAGACAGAGACAGACCGTCGAGGTCCAAAACTGACGACGTTTCTCATAAGCCATTCGCCAGTTCACAGGTACTCAGTGAGGCGCTTTCGCAGCCCCTGATACGCTCTATTTCTGATTCGCAGGCCTCTACTGAGACCCATTTGGAGTCCGGTATGCCGCAAGATGCTTCAATTATGGAACTCGCGGATGTCTCTACCTTAGATGGGTCTGAAGCTGCTGTGCAGGCACTGGCTTCTGAAGGTGTTTTCAGGCTTACAGATTTGTATATTAGACCGACGCCATCTTCAAAACTAAGGCCAAAATCTAAATCTATGTCTAAAAAACCGACGCCTAGGCCACATGTACAGGCCCCTATGCCTAAAAAACAAATTATCAAAATGGCTGAAGATTTAATTACTCTGATCAGGGGTAGCCAACCCCCTCCTTCTAAGAGGCCTAGGCAAGACATTGATTATGAATCTTCTGAACAGGATTCTATTTCTTATGACTCTTCTAATGAACAGGATTTGTCTATTCCTACTTATGAGGACTCTGATGCAGAAGATTCCATTCCTTCTGCTTCTCCCCCTGAGGATTTTTATTTTGGGAAAACTTTACATACCTTAAGGGAACATTTCCACTGGGAAAGTCAGGATTTCTCTGAATCTAAAAAGAGACTTAGGGATTTTCTTCTTCTTCTTCCTCAGCATAGGCCTTTGGCTATACCTCCTGTTCTAGACATTGTGGATGACGTTTTTTCAGAAACTAGTATGGCTCCTGATTCTCTGCCTCCAGCTCCTTGTAAGCCAGACAGATACTACAGGGTTCCTGACTCCCACAAATTCGTTTTCAAAAATCCTATTGCTGATCCTGAAACCATTTCTCAGGGTCCCAAGGGCATTAAGGCCTCTACTGCTAAAAATCCTACCCCTTCTGATAGAGATTCCAGGGCGCTGGATAGATGGGGTAAGAAGGCTTACACTTCTGCAACCTTGGCAATCAGGGCTTTAAACTGTCAATTTCGTATGCTTAAATATCAACAGCATATCATGGGACTACTTAAACAGAAAATTATGTTAATTTCTGACTGTGTGGAAAATAAAGATTTACATGGTTTATTACATTCAGCTGAACAAGTTGGAAAACATACTTTGCAGTGTGATTTTGATTCCTTGGAGGCCTCTTGCAGGGCTGCTGTAACTGGATCTGTGCTAAGAAGGCATGCTTGGCTCAAAGAGCAAACTCTGCCTGATCATGTTAAAGCAAAATTGTTGGATGCTCCTTTACAACAGGACCATCTCTTTGGTAATAAGGATGAAGAAGTGTTAAAAAAGATGGAAGATAAAGCTAAATCTATGCAGACTGTGAAAGATTTCTTACAAGTGCAACCTCCAAGATTTAGTAGGCACTGCCCTACTAAGAACTGGTCCTTTCCAGTCCCATCGAGAGCCGCTCAAGTCAAATCCAGACATTCCAAAGGCTCCAGGTTTCAGTCACAAGGAGCTTTTAGAACAAAACAATGGGGTGCCTTCACCTCCAAATCTGGAAACAACAAGGCACCTCCCTATGATAAACAGTCTCAATGACTTCCCTCTACACTCACCAAACACTTACCTTTTAGCAGCCCCTTTGGTGGGAAAACTGGCACTTCATACACAAAACTAGCAACTTATTACCCAGGACAAATGGATTTTAAATATAGTATCCCATGGATACAGATTTCATTTCCACACATTGCCAATCCCAAACAGATGGCAAGATCTGCCCCCAAATCAGTGGGCAGAGGCCCAGAAACAAGTTCTGTCCCTCATGAACATGGGGGCTATTCAACCAGTACCAGAAGAGGAAAAGGGACAAGGTTTCTATTCAAGACTTTTCCTGGTACCCAGAAAAGACAAGTCATGGCGTCCAATTCTGGACTTATCCACTCTAAACACATTTCTGGACATTCCAAAATTCAAGTTGCTGACTCTTCAACAGTTACTACCTATGCTAGGCAAAGATGCCTGGTTGGTAACTCCAGACTTAAAAGAGGATTACCTGCATATCCCAGTCAGGGAATCTTGCAGAAGATACCTCCGCTTCAAAGTAGGCTACTTGCATTACCAGTTCTCTGCACTGCCCTTTGGCTTATCTACTGCGCCCAGGGTCTTCACAAAGTGCCTGGCTCCAGTAATTGCGTTTTGCAGGCAAAGAAATATTCAAATATATCCATACCTGGGCGATTGTCTAATTCAGGCAGAAAACAAGGACATTCTTCTAAAGCATCTGGCGTTTGTAAAAAGGGTTCTAACTTGTCTAGGGTACACCATAAACGAAAAGAAATCACAACTGGTGCCCTCTCAAAAAATCACATTCCTGGGTGCAAGCTTGAATACAACTGCCCAGATGACTTACCTTACGCCAGAAAAGCAAATTCAATTGGTGACTTACTTCAAACAGGTGGCCACAAAAACCCTGCTATCTGCAAGACAAATTCTGCAAGCCTTGGGGTTCATGGCCTCCTGCATTTTTCTAATTCCATATGCAAGACTGCATATGAGGAAACTTCAGTGGTACTTAAAAAGTTTATGGAGTCAACATTGTCACAGCCTGGAAACTATGATTCCTATCATACCTTGCCTGCAACTAGAGTTCTTATGGTGGGCAGAGGCCTGCCACCAAAACAAGGGACTGCCATTCACTCCACCCCCTGCCGCCCAAACCCTAACTACAGATGCTTCAGACTATGCTTGGGGGGCTCATCTGGCAGGGAAGTGCATTCAGGGCAAATGGAGCCCAAATCAAATGCACCTTCATATCAATCAGAAAGAGATGCTAGCTGTACAGAATGCACTGACAGCCTTCAAGGACTACCTTCATCCAGGACAATTAATGATAAAGACAGACAACACCACAGTTATGTGGTACATAAACAAGCAGGGGAGTACACATTCTTACCCCTTTGCAGACTAGCCACAGCATTGTGGAACATGGCTTTGACCTACCACATACAACTACAAGCTCAATTCCTACTAGGAAAGCTGAATACTCTGGCAGACGAACTAAGCAGAAATCTCATGGACCCACATGAATGGAAACTGGAACCACGAATTTTCAGCATGTTGACACGCAAATGGGGGAGTCCAGACATAGATCTTTTTGTCTCACCCCAGAACTATCAGTTGGACAAATTCTGCATAAGAATTCATCACAAAAAAGCTTGGAAAGTGGATGCTGTATCATTCAGCTGGAAAAACCTATCTACCTGTCTATGCTTTTCCCCCTTTGCCTCTGCTCTCCAAAGTTCTACTAATAGTCAGACAGGACAAACCAAAAATGATTCTGATTGCTGCAGACTGGCCTCGCCAACACTGGTACCCACTCCTGTGCAACGTGTCACACCTTCCTCCGTGGCATGTGCCTCATAAACCTTACCTACTGTCTCAGCAGAACTACCAAATTCTGCACACTCAGCTCCAAACTTTGAATCTTGCAGCGTGGCTAATCATCTAATTTCACCCTTGGCATCCCTCAGTAAACCTGTGATGGATGTCATTTTGGAGGCTAGAAGGCTTAGTACTAGAAAATCTTATGCTGACAAATGGAAAAGATTCTGTGCCTGGAACCAATCACAAGGAATAAGCACAGCAATGCCCAATATTCCTCAGATTCTACAATACTTAACTGAGATGCTTCACAAGGGCCTATCTTTTTCTTCCATAAAAATCTATGCCTCTGCCATTTCAGCTCATTACAACACAGAACCTCCCCTCTTCTCTCATCCTGTGCTAAAGCAGTATCTCAGAGGGGCTAAAAACTTAAGACCTCCCAGGAGAGTGCCATCCCCTGCATGGGACCTCAATTTTGTTTTGGAAAAACTCACTCTCCCTCCTTTTGAGCCAGCTGCTACGGCAGATCTAAAATTTCTGTCCTGGAAAACAGCTTTCCTTTTAGCAGCCACTTCAGCTAGAAGGATTTCTGAATTACAGGCTCTTATGGCAGTGGAGCCTTTCATTATTTTTCATGTGGACAGGTTGTCTCTCAGGACCAATCCATCTTTCATGCCTAAGGTGGTATCCAGTGTGGCTCTTAATCAGACCATTCATCTGCCAACTTTCTTTCCCAATTCACAGAACAAGGGTGAGCGGATTCAGCATTCATTGGATGTACACAGTCAACTTAGATTTTACTTAGGACAAAATCTCTAAGAAAATCTGAACAACTGTTGGTGGCATTTGCTGCAGGGGCAGAGGGAAAGGCTATTTCAAAGCAGACTATTTCCAAATGGATAAGCCATTGCATTCATTTCTGCTGTATGCACCATGGTAAAACTATCCCCAAGGGGATCAGATCTCATTCCACCAGGGCTGCATCTACTTCTGCAGCCTTTCTCAGAGGGGTTCCTACCAGAGACATTCTAGAAGCTGCTACCTGGAGCTCAGTCCATACGTTCACCAGACATTACCATTTACCTCTCTTCTCTAAATCCAGAGCTGGCTTTGCCACTGCTGTCCTGCAGGGCCTTATCGCTGCTCCTAATGTTGTATAAATCCATCCTCCCACCCATAGCTTTGGGAATCTACCCAAACTTAATGACTGCAACAGTGAAACACGAAGAACATAGTACAGTTGTGTATACTTACCATAAATGTAGATGTTCGAGTGTATTCACTGTTGCAGTCCTGGTTACCCACCCTTCAGCCCCCTGTTTTTCTCTTACTATACCTCTACTTTCTTTTACTATGCTTAAAAGCCTTTTTGGTGTATTTGCTTTTGTTTGGAGGTATATTTTTTGTGTTTTAAATTATATACACATATATATATATATATATATATATATATATATATATATATTTTGCTCCCCATTTGGGGGGGCACCTGACATCTGGGGCAAGAAAAACTGATGTAATGGTGCCGGCTGCATGTTTTATACCCCTGACGACCTGACGTCATGGAAGAAGGGACAGCAACCGAAACAGGACCCAAGACTTTGTTAAACAGGCCGACTGAGGGCAACCTGCCAGCAGATTACCCAAATATAATGACTGCAACAGTGAATACCCTCAAACATCTACATTTATGGTAAGTGTACACAACTGTACTTTATTCTAGAAACTTTCTAAATTTATAAGAGCAGTATTTAAAATATGTCCCTATTTCTGTGCATTTGTCTCCCCATTATATCAGGCTTTGTCCGGATTTGAGGTATGTCTAAGAAGTTGAGAGGTTCACAAACCTCTTAACTGCTGCTGCCAGAGGATCACTCGATCACTCTCACTCCTTGCTGTCTCCTTCACACACACACACACACACACACACACACACACACACACACACACACACACATACACACACGCATGTGCACGCAGACACACACACACGTTCTTCTGCTTTCATGCATGAATCTATTCTGTAGTCATGCACAGATTCACTCATACATGCAAACAAAAACATAAGCACATGTACACACATACACACAGACACACACTTCATTCTGTTTCGCTCGATCGATCTCTCTCACTGTCATACACACATGCAAACTCTCACACACAATTTATTTTAATTTTTTTTTCTTTCTTATTTTATACTCACTAAATAACAAAAGTGCTGCTTAATGAGAGTAAAACAATGGCGGCAGCTAGGTTTTCTTTCAGACCGAGTTCCCCAACAACTTAGTATGCTACCGTGAAGCAGTGGACTCGTTTTTCAGTGGGCATCACCTGTATCACCTGTAGATTAACACCCTGTTGGAGAACATTATTTCTTCAGTCAGGGTGTGATCTAAACAATAACAAATGTTTGAGACATTGCAACATAATAGTTTAAAAATAAATACTACCAAAATGGTGTTGTCTAGACAGTAAACATTAGCATGACATATGTACAACAAGGTAGATGGGTTGGCAGTTTTGCTTTATAAGCTGGAAGTTAGAATATTACAGAGAACTAGGATTGTAGGAATACTGAGATACATAGTTGTGGAGGGTAAGGAAGAGTGGAAGAGAGGTTAAAGAGCAGTTGATATAATACTGTCATAGGAGAATTGGGGTATAGTAATTATCTTAATAAGTTAGTGCAAAAAAAGTTATGTTACCATGTGCTGCATATGCAAGTCAAGCAAGTAATTTGGTGTAACTTTACTTTATGTTGAAAGTGAGGTAGGTTAACTTCTCTTGGTTCAGATGCACTTATGTTTCACAGTTTGACTACTTAAGATGAGTAGAGGGAGTCTCTGGTGTGATTTTTTGATTTTGTGTTGAGTATTAGGTGTAGATGTTGAGATCTTAGCTGCTTGGCTGGTGCATATCTAGACAGTAAGTTTTAAAGAGCAGGACATCAGACGTGTATATTAAGTTGTGCTCCATTTTTAGTTGGGTAAGTATTAAGGTGTGTTGTAACAGTCTAGCTGACATCACAGGGCAAAGTGATGTGTTTTGTAAGGAAGGTTATTAACAAAGTTTGCAGTTTTATTATAACAGTTTTCTAATTTGTTTAGTTGTGTTTTTGAATGTTAGTTGGTATGACATATAGGATAAGTTGGGAGTCATTAAGGCATTCTTCTTGCAGATTAAATGATTTTCATTTTCAAGGTCCAAGATTGATGTAGGTGAGTATATCAAGTCAGAGTTATTTGTATTCTTAGTGATGCTGCTTAATTGGCTATTTTAAGCATATTATTGACTAATATGCTGAGCAATGGGAGTCATAGGATTGATCCTTAGAGAACTCTGACTGTTGGTTATAAATGTAGAGTAGGTGGTGGTCCATTTGACTGATTGACAGCAGCCTGGTAAATAGGTGCTAAACCAAGTGAGGGTAGTATTGCTCATGCGTATTTCAGCAAGCGTTTGTTAGAACAGTTTGTGGGATACTGTGTTGAATGCATTGGAAAGGTCTAAGAATATTGATGTAGTGAGAGAGTTTTGGTTTAGTTATAAATTAATTGGTTTTAGAAAGGATGGTAATTAGGTATCGGTGCTATGTGCAGGCTAGAAACCAAGTTAGGTTGGAGAGAGCAGGTTTTTGGAGGAGAGATAACCTAACCATTTATTGTTAATGCATTTTCTAGTATTTGGAAATGGGGGAAAGAAGTGTTGTTTTTCTGTAGTCACCAATGGTGTTGTCGTGTCCTGTATGAATGGGTTTATAATGTAGGATTGTTTCCATATTGTTGGTTCATATTGTTCAGTTACAGAGCAATTGATAAGTAAGGTGATGACATGAGACAGATTATGCTGCAAGACAAAGATACTGGCAAGGGTGAGTGCAGTTGGTTTCAGTTTGAGAAGTAGTTGTTTTTCATGCATGAGGTCACTGAGATAGGGTGTGTGATAACAGAGTCTCTGTGGTCATTTTGGGTGATGGTAGAGAGTGTGCTTGTGGTTAGGGTTACTAGATTAATAATGAGTAGTTTGATAAAGTAGGAGTTTAATTTACGAGTATATTGTGTTCAGTTTTGTAAGGTAGAGGGTTTGGTGTTTTTTTTTTTTTTGCCTGAACAGAGCAGTTTGTTAGTAGAGTTCTTGACATCAGCTGTTTTGTGAAAGCATTTTTTTTTTGCCTTTTGCACATTATCCTTTACCGGATTGTTTTTGTTTTGTGTAGTTTGGTTATGAGGTCATTGTTTTTATGAGGATTTCCATGTTTTCCATATCTTCTCTTTCATTGTCAGTTGGATTTGGGAGGTAAACCATGGAGCTGAGCTGCTTTTAATTTTTCCTTCCATAAAGGGTACATCATAGGGTAGGTGTTTTAGAGAAGTCCCGTTACAAGCCTGTAGTAAAGTGTTAAAGGTATCAGCATTGAAATGCTTAGTAGATTTAGGCCAGGTAGTTGCTTTTTAAGTTGGTATCTTGTTAGGTGAATGGGGTGTTAATCACGAATGGTGTCTGGGAGAGAGTATCATCAGCTTTTTTTTGTGATGGATATTTTTGGAAGGGGTCTAGGTTAAAATGCTTTTTCGTCCAATAGTGGTATCCATATTCTTGTTGGTTCAGTTATTATTTGAGTGAGACCAGAGAAGTTAACAGAAGAATAGGATGGGTTGGATCAATATATGCCAGAATATATTAACAGCACTTAGAATAATATATTTTTTGATATTATTAGTGTCCCAAGACAAGATATCTTCTAGGGTATCTGTGTTGGTGTTGATGGGGTGTTGGGGAATATAGAGAGTGGCAGTGTCTAAAGTACCCAATAGAAGTTTATTTGGAGAGTAACTGGTAGAACAGACCTTTGGAATTTTGGGATTGGGGTACTGAATTTGTTGGCTGTTAGGTTATTTTTGATTGTAGATAGATAATCTGCCTAGTTTGAATACATTGCAACCTTCAGGAGAGTTTGTTCATCAATTATGTACGTTTTAACTAGGTTTCAGTTATGAAAGGATGCATGGTTAGTAAAATGCAATCCAAGATCACAATTGTTCTTTTTATTACATAGGCTTCTGGTATTTATATATAAATTTGTAGGTCATTTGTCAGTGGCTTGGAGTTGTAAGAAGTAGAGCCTAGGTTGGGGTGAATATGCCTACAGAGTAAAAAATGGATAGAAAGGGAAGAGGATGAAATGTGTATTTATATTAGAACTTTGTAGACGCGTAGCATTGCTTTATTTTGTGGTGACTAATTGATGGACAGATGTTTGAAACTGGACTTTAGCATTGTGTTTGCTGTGAGGCTATAAAATAATGCTGGTGCAGGGAAGAACGTTATGTGAGTTTTAGAGTGATTGTGAGCTGAGTAGCAGAAATGTGGCTTTCGGTGGGTGTGATTGCTAAATGATAAGGGGTGATGTAATTAGAATAAATAATAATAGGTGCATTTCTTTATTCCTGGTGTATTTTGAGAAAAGAAGAATAAGAAGGTGGGTTAGATGTGGATTGCTACAGCAATGGTCTTAGGTAGTAGGGCTGCTTATGAAGGTTAGTATGTTGACTAGCAATTGGAATAGTGCTAGAGCAAGAGGTTAAATAGTGAGGTTTGATATGTGTCTGATTGTGCTATAGAGGAAGGACTTTAGTCCTGAACGTTCTGGGTTATATTTAAGGTAACGCAATCTGTGTAGTTTATTTTGGAGTTGTTTTGTGAGGTGTAGGTATGTAATATGTAGTGCTCTGAGTACATTGTTAATTTTAATGTAGTACTATTTATACAGTCAATTTTTAGAGCATTTTGTGGGAGATATAACTTTGAGAGATATTATGTGTGATAGTAAATAATAGTACAATTGTAAGTTGTGTAGAGGTGGTGGAGTTAGTGATATTTAGTATAGCTGTTAATTGCATAGAGGTTCTATAGGTTATAAATGTAGGCAACCTCTTGGGGAGACGGGTTGGGGACAGATGTGGAGTTAAGGGGACCAATCCAAGACCAAGTCAATCTACATGCACATGCTCACAAGACTCTGACCTAGGAAATACGTCACTGTCAGGACAGGGAGACAGAGACTGTTTTAAACAAAACTTAATGCGTGTGTTTACTTTGCCATTCTGTTTATGCCATACGAGGGGAATTGTCAGAAGTCTACATGAAAGTAAAAGCAAGATTTACATTTAAAACAGTTTAGAAATATACCCTTCTGTAGCTCCTAGCACTTCATGTATTATCTACATATCCCACAGCAGGAACCTAGTCAGTCCACTGTTAATAAAAGCAAAGGACATATTATTGCAGAGCAGCACTTGCTTCACTTGTTAGACCTGGCAGTACTTTTTGGATTGTAGCGAGAAGGGCAATCACTGTAGACAGTTAGCCGAGCATGTAGGAGGGTAACAAAGGAAGAACAGACCCAGTTAAACAGCTGGCTATGGCTAAAGAGTAAAAGGACAAAAGATGAAGTTGTGAAGCCAGTAACAACAAAGTGTTCTATGAGATCATAAAAAGAAGAAAACAGCATCAGATAAGAAGACCAGTAAATAGAAGGAAGCAGTATTTGCGGGGAGGGGGGGACAGAAGGTAGTCATGCAAAGAGAAAAGATGATAAATAGAGAAAATTGTAGAGTGTATATAAAGAGAAAACAAGACAGGAGATAAAGGATAATGGTGGAATCTGAAATGAAAAAAAGGAAAATGACAATAAAAATGTAGAATCACAAAGAGGAAGAGGCATTATATAGAGTGCAGGTAAAGAAGAGAAAAATTCTGAACTACAGTAAGGATGGATCAGGAAAGAGTATTTCACTCAGGTGGAGGGCAATGCGAAAAGTGAAAAGGATTCCCATAGCATAGCACTGCCCAAGTACATGGATCAGTAGCCTGGTTGGACATTAGTGCATATAATAAAAGACATTGTTGCATTTGTCAGTAAAAATACTCAACAATATTACATTTCTGTTAACATGTCAGTGTATAACATTTAGGAAAGCCAAAAACCACCATTGCATTTCTCAACCAAAAATATTGTCCAAAATTATAATCCAGTCAGAAATTACTCCTTATCCTGGCATTGGATAGTCACCAGGTCAGATTTAGACAATGAAAAAACATATCTTACAGTGCAGATTGTAGTTTAACACTGTGGCAACATAATACCGGAAAATTGTGCCAGTAGTAGAGACAGTGAATGAAAGGGAATCTCAGGATACTTGTTATTTTGTGACTCGAGTATAAGACACTGACAGAGGTAGTGGTAAAGGCAGTAAAAGAGATGTACAAATATTTAAAAAGTGGTGCAGACTTAAGTTTTATGTTATTGGGCTCCCTGTATTTCTCTTATAAGAGAGAGAGAGGTTAATTTAAAGGGCTATCTTGTTAGAAATTATTATAGAAGTGCAAATGTGGGTATTGACAGGTTATTTAGTGGCATTTGTATACTGGGGAAGTTCAACTGGGTAATTGGCCATTTTCAGCAGTGGCCTGCGGAGAAAGGGTCCAGAGAGTTAAATAACATCAACTTAAACAGTAGTATAGATGTAATTAAAAAGTAAAGTATGAGGAGGCACCGGTGATTTAATAATAAAAGAAAAAATACAATTAAATATGACAATGTATGCAGAAGTATTGGAAGCATAGTCTGCTATGCTAGGAAATAATCAAAGAAGATGTTACAAGTCCCCCTAAGAATAGGAAGAGAGAAAGTGTTGATATGGTGTAGATTGATAGTATGAGGAAAGATTAGTAAAAATGAAAATTATTTTTGATGTAGACCATAGAGGAGAGGTGCATGGACATAACCATGAGTTAATAAGAATTTCTTTGAGAGACAACTTAAATACGTGGAGGCTTGATATAGTTGTGATTGAATTTGGGATAGAGTTCCATAGTTTGGTTACTCAGTACGAGTTTAGACTTTGCACCATAGTTTTTCTTGGTTTATTGATTTCAAGCAGGTTTTTGTCTTCAGAGCACAGATGGCAATTTAGGAGATAGTGGGTGTGAAGTACTAAGGAGATAGAAGGGCAGGTAGAGGGGTTATATAGTATTTTATGGGTTAGAAATTGTTGTGTGTGGGCTAGTTGATGTGGGAGTTCTAACCAGCTGAGAGCATGTAATGCAGAACAGTGATGAGCTCTGTGTGGCAGGTTAGCTGCAAACCTATCTCATTATAGCATTATAACATTGTTTCAGTTGTGATTTAAGAGAGATCTGGATGTTAGTTAAAGTAGGTGAGACATAGAGAAGGTAAGTTGAACTTCAGTTGCATAATTCTGCTTAACCACTACAGTCACCAATGAAAAGAGAGTTGCCAGTAAGCTGAGATCAGTTAAATGATCTCACTGCTTGGGAAACATTGTAACAAGGTATAGATGGCTATAAGGTTGGGAAATGAAGGGAGATATAAAGAGCAGCTTGTTATCTCATTTCATGATATTTGTATTTATTTAGAACACAACCTTTATGTAAAACATTTTGTTATCATATCAGGTATAGTAATGAAATAATTGTATCTAAAAAGTACTGAGGTAGAGGAGATTGTCTTTATTGTAGAATCATTTTTAGTAATTTTAAAAATTGAGGTTAGGAAAGTTAATTTTAAATCACATTTTTATTGATCTAAAAAAAATAAAATAAAACTTTATCTTGGCGCCTGCAATTTTCGACATTACCTCAGGTGCTCAGATAACTTGCTGCACGTAAAGGAGTTTTTTGAGCATTTAAAATAATACTAGACTCAGTAAAACAAAGAATGTTAAGTTGTCTATCTCGCCTTCATTCTTGCTGGATGGGTTCGGAGCTGATCCTCGGCTCCGACTCGGCCAATACTAAAGCTCGAGAGCTAATTCCACCGGCTCGAGGCTCCCCCATATCCCACAATGCTAGGCGGTAACTCCTCAGATCTCGTTTGCCGCTTAGCTGACGAGGTGCCCTTTCCAACCGGCTCTGCAGGTTAGTTACTTTTATAAAAGTTTTACCAAAGTTAGACCCCTTTAAGTTAACTTTTCAGTAGTTATTACTTAATTACTTAGTTTTTTACCACTTCCTTACAAATTCCTCCCCCTTTTCTAAAATATTTTCCAAGGGTTCTTCCCTTAGGCCCCTTCCCACCCCTCCTAGTAGTTGGAGTGAGTGTGTTTTTCTAGGGAATTTTTGTTAAATTTAGTTACTTTAATTTTAATTTTAGTGTAATCTGTGTGTTTGTGTGTGAGTGATTGCACTACTTGTATATCTTTAGATATGTCTAAAGAATCAAAGGTCTCAGGTTTTAAGAAGTGTGACTCGTGCTGTCAGAAGATGTCTCTGACAGACGGTCACACTTCTTGTGTGTATTGCCTGGGACCTTTACACCTGCAGGACTCTTGTGCTGTCTGTCACGGTTTCAGCCCTAGAGTCCTGCAGGAACGTAAAAATAAATTAATCTTAAGAGGCTTGTTGAAGCCTGAGGGTCCCCCGACACAGTCTATGTCGGGGAAACCTTCTAAGTCCTCCAGTCAGTCGGCTCCAGTGTCCGAGCCGTCCTCCGGAGGTTCGAAGACCGTTCAATCGGTTCAAACATCGGCTCCGGCCGGAGCCGATGATTCTAGACCTACTACACACACTGTGTCCTCGGCTCCGGCTGGAGTCGAGACAGATAAGTCTAAGTCGGTTCCGATACTCTTGTCGGAACCGACTACTAGAAAGAGGTCCAGGTCTCCTTCTATCGGCTCCGTTCATCCAACTTTGCAGAGGGTGGTGAGTAGACTTCTTAAGTCCGAGGCACTGGCCCAGATGTTACACAGCCCGACTCAACAGTCGATGGCTACCCCCGTTCCACTAGACATTCCTCCTCCGACTCTATTGAGTTCGGAGCTGGTGCTGCTCGGAGCCGAGACTGTGGGAGCGTCGGAACCGATACTTTTCCTTTCGGTGCCGTCGTCTGCTCCAATCTCCTCCTTGGAGGGATCTCGGCGCCGGACTTCCCTCGTCTGCTCCGAGGGGGCGAGTGGCACCGGACCCTTGTCCGACCCTGCTCTCCCTCTCGGTGCTTCTGCGCTGGTTAGTTCGGCTCCGACATCGGCTTTGGAGCCATCCTTGTCGGTGCCGGGGGAGGTTTTCGGCTCTTCGGAGCGGAGACCTCTGGCCCTGCCTGATAGGGGTGCCTTTGAGGTCATGCTGAGCGTGTTAGAACCTGGTTCTACTCCACAGTCGGCTCCATCAGCTCCTCCCTCTACAGTGCCTGCGGTGATTTCTTCTCACGCCCTTGCTTCGGACCGTAGAGAATCTGTGCCTCAAGTATCCCCAGTGGGAATTTCCTCCTCTTCTGAGGCCTCTCCTGATCTTGCCGAAGAACCCCCTAGGAAGAGACAGTGCAAGAGAAAGCACATTGACTCACCTGAGTCTGTCACCTCTGACACTGATTTGGAAGATTCTGAGGGTTCCCCTCGTTCCCCCTCTGAAGACGTCTCCTTTGCAAACATACTAGAAATCCTGAAGCAGAGGGGGAATTGGCCAGCCCTTAACCCTTCAGAGGACGAATCAGTGTACCTTGAGGCGTTTGGTTCTCGACCTTCCACCTCCTGGGTGTCCCCTCCCTTTGACCCACTCATGGAAGTGGTGGCGAGGAAGGCTTGGACGGCTCCTGACTTGGTGGAACCCACCCCTAGGAGGCCGGCCAAATTTATCACTGCCCCCAAAGACAAGGAGTTTTTGTCCAAAAGTGTCTCTGTGGATGCCATGGTGGTGGCTGCTGCCACCAAGAAGGAATTAGCGGATCCTTCGGTACCTGTTCATCCTCCTAATAAGGAATCTAGGACCATGGACAGGTGTACGGTAAGCGGATGTTTTCATCAGCGACTTTCTCCATGCGTTCGCTGAATTACCTGTGTCATTTCACTCGTCTCCAGAGGGACTTGCTCAGGGATATGAGTGAAGTGTGGAAGGACCCATCAGCTGTGGGTTTTCAAGATAGGATGAACTCCCAGCTGGCTACCCTTAATTCAGTAGTTAACTCCTCCATGCGCCTGATTTCGTACGCGGCTGATGGAGCGAGCAGAGCTGCAGGTACAGGGGTGGCTTTACGCTGCCATGCCTGAATGTGGCTATGTAGCTTTGCGGACCCTTTCAAGGCATCCTTCACTAACTCCCCTTTTGACGGATCATCTCTCTTTGGTCCACAAGTGAAGGATACTCTGACAAGGTGCGAGGTAGAAGGTAAGACTCTTTCTGCCGTCGGAGTCCGTTTTTATACCCCTTCTAGGCCTTACCCCAAAGGTCAGAAGGGGGGGAAGATGTGGTTCCGCAAACAACCACAGGGAGTCTTACCGGACGCACAGAGTCGTTTCCCCTCTAGAGGCAGAGGGGGGAACAATAATAATAGATGCCGTCCTAGAGGCAGAGGGGGCCCACAGAATCAGGGTAGTCGAGAAACCTTCTCTGACAAACCCTTTCAGCACCCCTGAGGGGTTGCCCGACTGTCCACCTTCGGAGGCAGTCGGGGGAAGATTATCTCTGTACCCAAAAGCCTGGCTTTCCCTTACTCAAGACAAGTGGGTACAGTCTATCATATCCGAAGGCTACAGAATCCCTTTCATTCACATCCCAAAACAGTCCGGAAAATCCCTTCCAGACGTTCCACCCAGTCAAAGGGAGCAAGCAGCACTAGAGATTTCAAAGCTGCTAGCAAAAAGAGCCATTCATCCAGTTCCAGCAGACCAACGAGGATCCGGAATTTACTCCAAATTCTTTTTGGTTCCAAAGAAAACAGGGGACTGGAGACCCATTTTGGATCTCAGCAAGTTTGTCAAGAAGACAAAATTTCGGATGGTCACGCTGCAGTCCATCCTGCCCTTTCTGGGCCAGGACAACTGGATGTGCTCCATTGATCTCCAGGATGCGTACTATCACATCAAAATGAACAGACTATCCAGGAGACTTCTCCGCTTCAGGCTAGGGGCCAGTCATTTTCAGTTCAGGGCCCTGCCCTTTGGTCTCACTACAGCCCCCCGAGTGTTCACCAAATGCATGGCAGTGGTCGCCGCTCATTTGAGGGGCCAGGGATTCCAGGTGTTTCCGTATTTAGACGACTGGCTCCTGACTGCCACTACCAGGCATCTACTTCTCTTAGCCAGAGACTACACTTTACGAACCTGTCAGACTCTAGGCATCTCTGTAAATTACAAAAAGTCTGTCTTGTCGCCTTTTCAGTCTATTACCTTTATAGGCGCAAGATTAGACACAGTCAGTCTGTCAGCCAGACTCACAGAACAAAGAGTAGCAGACATTCACAAGCAGGTTTCTCTTCTCTTACGACAAAACAAGGTCAAAGTCAGACTGGTGTTGAAAGTCCTAGGGATTATGGTGGCGGCTATTCCTCTCCTCCCCTTAGCCCGCTTTTACATGAGGATTCTTCAGTGGATGCTGTTCACTCAGTGGTCCTTTCAACTTCTACCAATGTCCCACACTATCAGCATTACTCAGTCATGCAGGAATCATCTTCTCTGGTGGGTCACATCTCCCCAACTTTTTCTAGGGAGACCCTTCATTCCCCCGCCCCCGGCTGCAACTCTGACAACGGACGCCTCCCTGATCGGGTGGGGGGGGGTATTACCAGGGCAGGACAGTCCAGGGCACGTGGCAGCCGATCGAGTGCCACTTGCACATAAATGTTCTAGAGATGAGAGCAGTGCTTCTAGCGTTGCAAGCCCTCCAAGACTCTCTTCCCAAGGGAACTATAGCAATTCAGACGGACAATATGTCAGTAGTGTGGTACATCAACAAGCAATTTATTAAGGCCCAACAAGGATACACCGCTGACAGGAAGCAGCCACCAGCATACAGAAACGACCCAACCGATAAATTGAGCTTTCAACTCCACAAGTAAAATAAAATTTCCGTTTATTCAGCACAAACAACAATGGACGAATCAACAAGCAAGGCAGAACCAAATCTTACCCCTTATGTCGAGAAGCACTCAGACTGTGGCAATGGGCAATCTCTTCTCAGTGCTTCCTGATAGCAATGCACATTCCCGGCAAGTCCAGTGTGATAGCAGACAGATTGAGCAGAGCAATCCTCATGCCTCACGAGTGGTCTCTGAAGAAATCAGTGTTGGAAGAAGTTTTTCGAACTTGGGGCCAACCTTACTGCGATCTTTTTGCCACTCCCCAAAACAGCAAGTGTGCCGATTTCTTCACTCTCTTTCCCCTACCAGGTCATCCCATCAGAGACGCTCTAGCTCACGATTGGCCTCCGGGACTTCTGTATGCCTTTCCCCCCATCCCACTGATACCTCAGCTGATTCGGAAAGCCATTGCTCTGAAGGCCTTAATGATCCTCATTGCCCCTTATTGGCCTCGACAAGTTTGGTTTCCCTTTCTTCATCGTTACCTTTTGGCGCAACCATGGCATCTGGACCCAGTTCCAGATCTCTTGATCCATCAATCGGGTCAACTGCACCAATCCCTTTCTTCTCTGAACCTCACAGCGTGGTTCCTCCAATTCCAACCTTAGCCAGGCTTCCCTTAATATCTCACTCAGTTAGAGATATTTTGATAGCTTCTCATAAGTCTTCTACCCGGAAGATTTATAGCAGCAAATGGAAACGTTTCTCTTTATGGGCAGTGTCCAGGGAAATAGACCCCTTTACTGCACCTATTCAGTCCATTCTTGATTTCCTAGCTGAGCTTTTCCAAGCAGGCTCTTCTCCTTCTACTATCAAGGTTCAATTGGTGGCTATATCTAATTTTCATGTGGGAGTGTCAGAGTCAACTGTCATGTCCCACAAACTCTGTAAAGCCTTTTTGAAAGGAGTTTTTCTTCTTAAGCCCCCTGTCAAGGATCCA